>NC_140360.1:457710-630210 GCF_963514085.1 Chelon labrosus
AGACTCACCTGGGTCTACACAGACATGACGTATCTGATGTTTATTTATTTCACTGGTGTCTGTGAAAGATGTAAAGAACAGAGAACATGGAACAGAACTGTGAAAGGTGTAAAGTACAGAGAACATGGAACAGAAATATGAGACTAAAATGAGCCAATATTACATATCAGAGAGATGAACCAACACTGCATCATTCCAGCATCAGAACCTCATCCCTCCATCAAACATGGGGGTGCTAATGTCCTGGTTTGGGCCTGTTCTGCTGCATCTGGACCAGGACGGCTTGTCCTCATTGATGGACCAATGAATTGTGAATTCTACCAGTGAACTCTAAAAGAAAATGTCAGGACATCTGTCCATGAGCTGAATGTGAAGAGAAACTGGGTCATGCAGCAAGACAACGAGAACCAAGAACACAAGTGGTTCTACAAAAGAACGGTTAAAGAAGAACAAGATGAATGTTTAGGAACGGCCAAGTCAAAGTCCTGACCTTAATCCAATAGAAATGTTGTGGAAGGACCTGAAGCAAGCAGTTGATGTGAGGAAACCCACCAACATCTCAGAACTGAAGTGGTTCTGTTCTGAGGAATGGGCTAAAATTCCTCCAAGCTGCTGTAGACCACTGATCAGCTGTTACCAGAAACATTTAGTTACAAGGAGGTCACAGCAGATACTGGACACAAGGAGGACATGATATGTAATATTGGCTCACTTTAGTCTCATGGTTCTGTTTCATGTGTTCACTGGTTCTTTGTCTGGTTTCAGTTTTTCACAGTGAGGGCTGTAAAGCTTTCATTCAGGACGCTACAAAGCTGTTTTTTAATGCTGCAGATAAACTGGAGCAGAATTAGACTCAAAGTGGAGGCATGTCCAGGCCGAGAGGGGAACAGCTGGATTATACAGATTATAAACCGACACAGGACGCAATTATACAATAACTTAGTTAAAAGCAAAGTTCCAAAGAGCTCCAACAAAAAAGAGACGATAAAAACACAAGAGACAGAGCAGCGTCTGTCAGACACAGAGAAGAGGATCAGCTTCATCTTCATCTTTTAACAGCAGGGATCCTCAGCTCACGTTCAGGTTGAACTCTTCATACAGAAACAGAAGCAGAACAACGGTTGGAGATATTGTAGAGGAACAATAACTGAGCTCATCTCCTCCTCCTCCTCCTCCTCTTCTTCCTCCTCTTCCTCCTCCTCCTGTCTCCCTCTGATAACATTCAGTCCTCCTTGTGTCTCCTCCTCCTGACTCACAGTCGACGGAGGAAATAAAAGATGTTTTTTTGTTGTCTCTCTTTGTTATGTGGGACAGAAGCGTCACAGACGGAGGATTAACTCAGAGTGTGTTAGTGTTTCAGTTACATCAGCGGGACAAGAACACACCGCCAGAGCTGTGGACGGAACGTAGGACGATGGGATGAAGACATGGACACGTCTCCTACGTCATACCTGAAGTATTAGAGCCAACAGATCTGTATGGAGGTGGTCCATCAGGAGATCATTCTGGTGGTTCTACAGGAGGTTCTGGTGGTTCTAGAGGAGGTTCTGATGGTTCTAGAGGAGGTTCTGGTGGTTCTAGGGGAGGTTCTGGTGGTTCTAGAGGAGGTTCTGGTGGTTCTAAAGGAGGTCCTGGTGGTTCTACAGGAGGTTCTGGTGGTTCTAGAGGAGGTTCTGGTGGTTCTAGAGGAGGTTCTGGTGGTTCTAAAGGAGGTCCTGGTGGTTCTACAGGAGGTTCTGATGGTTCTAGGGGAGGATCTGGTGGTTCTAGGGGAGGTTCTGGTGGTTCTAGAGGAGGTTCTGGTGGTTCTGGTGGTTCTAGGGGAGGATCTGGTTGTTCTAGGGGAGGTTCTGGTGGTTCTAGAGGAGGTTCTGGTGGTTCTTGGGGAGGTTCTGATGGTTCTAGGGGAGGATCTGGTGGTTCTAGAGGAGGTTCTGGTGGTTCTAGGGGAGGATCTGGTGGTTCTAGGGGAGGTTCTGGTGGTTCTAGAGGAGGTTCTGGTGGTTCTAGAGGAGGTTCTGATGGTTCTAGAGGAGGTTCTGGTGGTTCTAGAGGAGGTTCTGATGGTTCTAGGGGAGGTTCTGATGGTTCTAGGGGAGGATCTGGTGGTTCTAGGGGAGGTTCTGGTGGTTCTAGAGGAGGTTCTGATGGTTCTACAGGAGGTTCTGGTGGTTCTAGAGGAGGTTCTGGTGGTTCTAAAGGAGGTCCTGGTGGTTCTAGAGGAGGTTCTGATGGTTCTAGAGGAGGTTCTGGTGGTTCTAGGGGAGGTTCTGATGGTTCTAGGGGAGGATCTGGTGGTTCTAGAGGAGGTTCTGATGGTTCTAGGGGAGGATCTGGTGGTTCTAGGGGAGGATCTGGTGGTTCTAGAGGAGGTTCTGGTGGTTCTAGGGGAGGTTCTGATGGTTCTAGGGGAGGATCTGGTGGTTCTAGAGGAGGTTCTGGTGGTTCTAGAGGAGGTTCTGAGATGGTTCTAGGGGAGGTTCTGATGGTTCTAGAGGAGGATCTGGTGGTTCTAGGGGAGGTTCTGGTGGTTCTAGAGGAGGTTCTGATGGTTCTAGGGGAGGTTCTGATGGTTCTAAAGGAGATTCTGATGGCTCTGGAGGAGGTTCTGGTGGAAGTTGTCATCAGTCTTTGTCTCTTTGTGTCTTTGTGTCCCCAGATGTTCATCCAGACAGCGACTCTGACCGTGTCCATGTCCCTCAGTGCGTCCGTCTCTCTGGGGATGCTCTACATGCCCAAAGTTTACGTCATCATCTTCCATCCTGAGCAGAACGTCCAGAAGAGGAAGAGAAGCTTCAAGGTCTGAGCATCACTTCGCTCTCTACCCTCATCCCTGGCGCCGTGTTGCCATGTTGACATGTTGCCCGACAGTTGCCATGTTGCCATGTTGCCAGACAGTTTCCAGACAGTTTCCGTGTTGCCATGTTGCCTGACAGTTGCCATGTTGCCATGTTGCCAGACAGTTGCCATGTTGCCATGTTGCCTGACAGTTGCCGTGTTGCCTGACATTTTCTGTGTTGCAGGCTGTTGCCCAGGCTGCCAGAGTGTCTCAGAAGTCAGTGAGTGAGAAACAGAACGGAGGGACGAAGATTGAACCTGACAGATCACAGTGATACTACAGTACTACAGGTACTACTGGTACTACAATACTACAGGTACTACAATACTACAGGTACTACTGGTACTACAATACTACAGGTACTACAATACTACAGGTACTACAGGTACTACAGGTACTACAATACTACAGGTACTACAGGTACTACAATACTACAGGTACTACTGGTACTACAATACTACAGGTACTACAATACTACAGGTACTACAATACTACAGGTACTACAGGTACTACAATACTACAGGTACTACTGGTACTACAATACTACAGGTACTACAATACTACAATACTACAGGTACTACAGGTACTACAATACTACAGGTACTACAATACTACAGGTACTACAGGTACTACAATACTACAGGTACTACTGGTACTACTGGTACTACAATACTACAGGTACTACAATACTACAATACTACAATACTACAGGTACTACAATACTACAATACTACAGGTACTACAGGTACTACAATACTACAGGTACTACAATACTACAATACTACAGGTACTACAGATACTACAATACTACAGGTACTACAATACTACAGGTACTACTGGTACTACTGGTACTACAATACTACAGGTACTACAATACTACAGGTACTACAATACTACAATACTACAATAATAAAATATACTACAGGTACTACAATACTACAAAACTACAGGTACTACAATACTACAATACTACAGGTACTACAGATACTACAATACTACAGGTACTACAGGTACTACAGGTACTACAATACTACAGGTACTACTATACTACAGGTACTACAATACTATGGGTACTACAATACTACAGGTACTACAGGTACTACAATACTACAGGTACTACAGGTACTACAATACTACAGGTTCTACAATACTACAGGTACTACAGGTACTACAATACTACAGGTACTACAGGTACTACAATACTGCAGGTACTACAATACTACAGGTACTACAGGTACTACAATACTACAGGTACTACAATACTGCAGGTACTACAATACTACAGGTACTACAGTAACTGCAATACTACAGGTACTACAATACTACAGGTACTACAGGTACTACAGATACTACAATACTACAGGTACTACAATACTACAGGTACTACAGGTACTACAGGTACTACAATACTACAGGTACTACAATACTATAGGTACTACAATACTACAGGTACTACAGGTACTACAATACTACAGGTACTACAGGTTCTACAATACTACAGGTACTACAGGTACTACAATACTACAGGTACTACAATACTACAGGTACTGCAGGTACTACAATACTACAGGTACTACAGGTACTACAATACTACAGGTACTACAATACTACAGGTACTACAGGTTCTACAATACTACAGGTACTACAGGTACTACAATACTACAGGTACTACAATACTGCAGGTACTACAATACTACAGGTACTACAATACTACAGGTACTACAGGTACTACAATACTACAGGTACTACAGGTTCTACAATACTACAGGTACTACAGGTACTACAATACTACAGGTACTACAGGTACTACAATACTACAGGTACTACAGGTACTACAATACTGCAGGTACTACAATACTACAGGTACTACAGGTACTACAATACTGCAGGTACTACACAATACACTACACACCTCACCACTGTAGTACTGTAGTACTGTAGTACTGTAGTACTGTTAGTATAATTCCTTCCTCCCTCTCATAAATAAATCAGATCTTAACATGTCAGAGTCTTTCCATCTGGTTCCAACATCTGGATCATGTCTCCAAGGCAACCAGCAGCTGTTGATGGTTCTGATCCAGCGGTAGGTAGAGATCCATTAGAGACAGCAGCTGTGACCACATGATGGCGCTGCTGATTTACAGACACATGTTCCTGCTGCTCTGGAGGCTTCATGTGACCGTTTCTGTTCTCAGGTATCAGCTGCTGACCAGGAACCATCATCACCATGACGACCACACCGATCCACACACGTAAAATAAAAGCCTCCGCTGGGCTTTTATTGTGAAATTCATGAGCGCTTGTGGTTGAGAGTAAACGATGTGAACCGTAGACGCCTCATTGAGCCGGTTGACCCGTTGCTGTGATACGTCAACGTTGCCGCCATATTGGAGGAGGCAGCTCTGTACGGTCCAGCGTCCAATGAGGCGTCTGTGTGTCTATGATGTCAACATGAATGTTTGTTCAACAGCTGCTTCCTGCTTCCTGTCTGAACCACCTCTTTAATTTCACAATAAAACCAGACGCTGTTTGATTCCCACCTGTCAACACTTACCTGCGTGACCCCCCCCATGCCCCCCCCCCCCCCAAGGATGGAGACGCACCAGGACTCACCTGAAGACAACATGTGACCTACCATTATCCAATCAGGCTCTTATTTTGGTAGTTGTGTCATGTGGCCCAGGACAGAGGTGTCGCCAAAGCTGCAACGTGATTGGTCAGAGTTTCAAACCTTTTATGTTGTATGTGTGTGATGTATGTTTAGCTTTACTTTTGGGTTGCTAGGTGGTAGCTCCTGGTTGCTAGGTGGTAGCTCCTGGTTGCTAGGTGAAGGCATCTGTTATCTGCCTGATGAGGCATGATGTCACTTCCTGTGGACTGAGGAAATGATGGACAAAGTTACCAAAATAAGAGCCTTCGTCTCCTCGCTGCTCGTCCTGATTGGACCATTCACTTCTGAGATGATAACGAGCGACGCTCTGGTCACATGACACAAACCTCCTTCCTGGAACAAACGGAACCAGCTGCTGCCACCTGGTGTTCCTGTGAGGTCACCTGTGCTCCCGTCTGATTGGTCGGAGGCTAATTAAAGCTGCTAACAGCTGACCTGATCTGAGCTAATCCCTGAGCATCTCCTCTCCTCCTGGTCCAGGATCAGACCTGATCCAGATCCACTTTGGTCCCGGGTGCATGTTGTCTTCGTTTCCATGGAGACGTGGTTTCTGTCTCATGACGAGGCCTCGTGTTGCTTCAGCGTCTCTTTGTCCAGAGGACGTTTGTCTTGGTTGCAGCTCGTCCATCGTCTCCGTCCAGTGCCATGTTTATACAGAGTGACGTCTTTCACAATAAAAGTCTGCTCCTGTGGTTTAATGCTGTCAGGGCGAAAGTATGTGGACAGCCAGATGTTCACATGATGATCAACCTTTAAATGTTTAATGTTCCTGCAGTTTCTACTTCCTGCTCAGCTGTCCACATACTTCTGACCACCTTCCATTCTCTGTGTCTCTGACCTTGATGTGACGTGTTGTTGTTTCTGCACCGACCATGAAATAAAAAGTTCTGATCCCTCGTCAGAAATGACTCGAGCGTCGTTTGTTTTAGTGAAGTCGTTTATCACAGACACACGTGGTCTAATGTCTCATGACGACAAACTGAACGTTTAACGTTAGAAACTGAACAAAAACAGCAGGAGCCCTGGACCAGAGTAGAAAGACTGACATGTAGATGATTAACGAGATGATCACAGGTTGATGTCAGTCATTAAACAGAATGAACTGATAATAAATCTAATGTCCAGACTCTATTTATAGTGTGGTACCAGTGATCAGTACATACACAGCAGCTGATACACAAACCAATAATAATAAAGAACTAAGAGGCACATGGACCAAAGAACGCACCTCACAGCTAAATGACATGTCACTGTTATTAATAAATGGACGACACTGAGTCTGAGACGCTCTTAAAGAATGACCCAAAGCTTTCTGATGTTTCTCCTCCAGATGTTGGGTCTACGTTTTTTTGAGTACGTTAGCCAAAGCAGCCACTGATACAGAAACACTCAGAGCTTCTCATTTTATCTTGAGCTGATGTGTAGAGGGACACAGAGGGACATAGAGGGACACAGAGGGACATAGAGGGACACAGAGGGACATAGAGGGACGTAGAGTCAAGAATCATCTTCTAAACATTAGAGATAAACCTTGTAAAGGTCCAGAGAGAGAGTTCTGTTGGTTCTTTAGTTGTAGATTAAATACTGACGTTAGAGTCTGAGTCTGATGCTTCTCTTGTTGCTGGTCTGTCATAATTTTGATCACACGATTTTAAGAGGACACAGAAAGCAGCACCAGATCACATGACACCAGTACTGGCCTCCTGTCCACTTTCATTTCCTTCTAGTTTCTAAGAGTCTTAATGATTGGTCTGAGTTAGTCCCCCCTCCAAACCCTGGATCAGCTGAGCCTTTCATATCAAAGCTCCCTGAGTCTGGAGCTTTTTAAAGCTTTGGTGCAAACCCTCTTCTTCTCACTGAGCTTCAGTCCAAGTTGAGCAGTTTTACTTTTGTTGTGTTTGATGTGTTACTGATTAGTTTCATTCATATTTATTTGTTTTATTCAACTCATCATCCAACATATTCAGTAAACACTGGTCCATCAGTGACAGAGTCTGATGCTGTTATTTATTTATTTGACCTGAAGCTTGTTGAGGCCTGGAGGCAGAGAAGGACGGTCCAGAGTCCTCAGAGTCCTCAGAGTCCTCAGAGTCCTCAGCAGATGGAGGTGACCTGCTTCTTCATCATCATCATCATCATCATCTGTGAACCTGGAAATATATCAGTAAACTCAGCAGGGCCGGCGCTAGCCATTTGGGTGCCCTAAGCACAAATGCTTGGTGGTGCCCCCCCCCCAACCAACTACCCAACCACCACCAAAGGAATAACAACCATTCAGAATTTCTTAGTTAGGTTCTCTTTACTTCCAAAATAACTGCTGCAAATAAATAATTTTACATTAACAATGGCACCAAACATGAAAAGAAATAAATATATAATATATATATATATATATTCTACCACAGGAGCAGACTTTTATTGTGAAATGCAGGAGCAGACTTTTATTGTGAAATGCATTTTTAGTCTTTTATATAGGCCTATGTGTCACTGGAACATTTAAAATTCAAAACTCTATTTTACCTTTAAAAGAGGTCTGATGAGGCACAATATAATAATTCTGTACATAATTTGACAACTCTGTGAATATGAAAATATACAAACACTGAGATTGTGTTTTTTTTTTTTCTAATTGCATTTTCACCAACAGATGTCGCCCTTGGCCTATGAACCTCTTGAAAATGACCGCATAGAAACAACGAAACTTATCTAAAGCGGTCTAATTTGGCAAAATCACATCACGTTCAGTTGCAGGGTTTTTCTAAAGTTCACCTTACCAAGAGCCGTTTCCCACTCATCATTTCATTACGTTGTGAAAGTGTCACTTGTAGCGTTACCTTTTCACTACACATCGTTTGATCATAATTGATAACAAACGCCAAAAAAGCGTCCTGAAATGCAAAGCAAACTAGGCTAATAGGCTAACGTTACTTACCTGACTAGATCTCTGATGGCTAAAAGAAATAGCAAGCCCAGTTTAAGCATAATCAAACATAGCATTCCTAGCTGACTAACTGATAAGTCTACCGTTATTTATTTGTGATCGTACAGTAGACAGTAACGTTACAGTAGCCCACACAGCAGCACAGGTTCGCGTGGCCGTCGTCAGATTTGGAAGTCGCTGAAAAGGCTCTTTCGAGGTTGTGGCTTCGAGGCCCCTTCAGTGAGGCGCCTGCCTTCAGTGAGGCGCCTGCCTTCAGTGAGGCGCGGTGGTTTATGGGATGAGTAGTTCCTTCTCTCGGAAATGAAAATATGTACACAGTCGTGTACCTTTGACTTTTTTTGGACTTTCTCTTCGTTTTTTCACTCGAAATGATATGTTATATGCTTATGAGTTCAGCCGTAGCTGGTTATCCTAAGACATGCTCTAAAACTCTTTAGATACGGACTTTTCCAAAACGTCAATGGGAGAAATGAATGGGAACCGTACTTCCGGCACCTCCGCTCTCTTTGGCTGTGGGGCGGGACTGTGACGCTCTATTGAGGCATAATCGAACAGACCACTGGGAGGTGGGGAAGGGGGGCACCAGAGGGAGACTGGAGAGAGGGCCGCACAGGAGATTCACCTTTTTCTCGACTAATTTGGTCTAGACCTATATTACTTTTGTATTGCTTTTGTATATTAACATGCTTTAGACATATTTTATTTGTTATTTATACTCAGAGGTGTCAAAAGTATTCACATTCTGTACTTAAGTAAAAGTACGGATACTTGTGTAAAAAAATACTCTGGTAAAAGTAAAAGTACTGATTCAACTCCTTTACTCAAGTAAAAGTAAGAAAGTACAGGCTCTGAAATGTACTTAAGTAAAAAGTAAAAATGATTTTGCCATTAATGAAACAATTCATCCGTTAATTTTGCAAAAAGGAAAAAGTTCTAGCAGAATAATCTAGACTGAATTGACCAGAGGTCCTGCATGAACATCTGAATAATTTTTAATAATAAATTGAGGGTTATTAGGTTGTTGTTTTTAAACCGCTAGCTAGTGTTAACTATAAACTATCAAAAGGTGTGTTTCCATAGCATTACTAACGTTGTAAACTAGCTTCCAAAAAATCCTCAAAAAGCTAATGATAGCAACAGAAACCACACCATACATGAATTTGTTTGTTTCACATTAGACCAGTAGTTCTCAAATAGTGGGGTCAGGTGGACTTTCAGTATTACTGTCTTTATTGATGCTTGAACGATAAACAGCCTCCAGTCACTAGGTGGCAGCAGAGTTCAAACTAACCAACAGGCTGCCTGTTCAAAACAGTAGAAGAAGAACACAGGAAGCGCATCGTCGACTTTCCTTCTCTAGTCCGATGCTCCAGTCATGTCCGATCATGTCACGTCTTTTACGTGGAGGTTAAAAAAGTAACGAGCTTGTTTTTCAAACGTAAGGAGTAGAAAGTAGAGATATTTGTGTAGAAATGTAGGGAGTAAAAGTAAAAAGTCATCAGAAAAAGAAATAGTCAAGTAAAGTACAGATACCTGAAAAATCTACTTAAGTACAGTAACGAAGTATTTGTACTTCGTTACTTGACACCTCTGTTTATACTAGTAGCCTATTGTGATGATTTTTCAGACCCAGATTTTTTGGTGCCCCCCCCAGGCACTTGGTGCCCTACGCGCAGTGCGTGATGTGCGTGTGCGGAGCGCCGGCACTGAAACTCAGTCCATCAGACTGAAGAGACTCAGAGGAGAAAATGAAAACAGTCATTGTGTTTCGTTGTGTTTCAGTGTGTTTCGTTGTGTTTGTGTAGATCTGCTGCCTCCTGCAGGCCGACACCAGGAACTACACCTGGATCCAGACGAGTTAAAGTCTGAATCTGTTTCTATCCAATAAAACTCATCTCAAGAATCAAAAGTAAAAAGACTCAACTGTTTAATTGAAGATGAAATGTTTTCAGGGGGCGGGGCCAGCGTTAGAGATCCGTCTCTGCACACATTAATTACACCGTCTTTATTTATTCATGTATTTTAATATTCACCTTGAATATGTGTTTTATTATTTATATTTATATATGGATGGATTTTTTTATTTTTATTTATTGTTTATATTATTTATTTACTTTAGTATTCGTTTATTTTCTATTGATTTATATATATATTAATTGTTATTTTAATATTTAGGTAATTTAATCATATACTATTTCTACATATTTTTTTATATTTTATATTTTAATATTTAGTGGCTTATTTTTATAAATATTTATTTTTGTCTGAATTATTTTAATATTTATTTATTTATTTATTTTCTGTCGTTCTTCCTTCCTGCCGCCAGGTGGCGGTGATGCGCTCGTGTGATCTAGTTTGCTTCCCGTCAATCAAAACCGAAGAAGAGACGCAGCGTTACGTCATCCAGACGCGACGGTTTGTAAACGTGAGGAGCTGCTCGCGAGTTTTCTCCGAAGAAACAGAAGGTGATTTGATTTAAAAGATCGTTTGAAGCTCTGAACGTTTTAATGTGAAAGAATCTGAAACCGGAAATGAGTTTTTAAAAAATGTCGTAATCGGACTGAAGATCTTCTGTCACGTGCTGGAAAAAGAGACAGAGATGAAGAGACGAGATGAGGAAGAGGAGGAGGAGAGGAAGACCAGAGCTCAGAGAGAGGAGGAAGAGGAAGAAGAGGAGGAGGAGGAGGAGGAAGAGGGAGCTGCAGCAGACGGGACTGATGATGATGATGAAGAAAAGAGAAACAAAGACCAGGATGCTGCTCGGATGAAGAAGAAGAAAACTTCCGGTCCAGACAGGAAGTGTGTTCCAGGTATCATCTACCTGGGTCACATTCCTCCGAGGCTCCGCCCCAAACACCTGAGGAACATGCTGTCAGTTTATGGAGAGATAGGACGAGTGTTCCTGCAGCCTGAAGGTACACACACACACACACACACACACACACAAACACACACACACACACACACACACACACACACACACCTATACCTGTCCATCCACCTGGTCTCACCTGGTCTCACCTGTCCTTCTACCTGGTCTCACCTGGTCTCACCTGGTCTCACCTGTCCATCCACCTGGTCTTAATATAAATGTGTCTCCACATGTGTCCCCAGCCAGCACTTGAGATCTGATCTCAGTTTGTGTGTCTGTAAATCAGCAGCGCCATCATGTGGTCAGTAGAATATTGTAGCAGCTGCTGTCTCTAATGGATCTCTACCTACCGCTGGATCAGAACCATCAACAGCTGCTTGTTGACTTGGAGACATGATCCAGATGTTGGAACCAGATGGAAAGACTCTCACATGTTAAGATCTGATTGATTTATGAGTTGATTCTAGTTCAGATTAGTTTCTAGTTTAGTTTGGTTCTCAGCTCCAAGACCAGACTCTTTTAAAAGTCTCTCATCACTAATGAACAGACATCACTGATTCATGTGATCATTTCTACTAGTGGTTGAATGAATGAGTTAAACTCCTCTTCCTCAGATCAGCCCTGTTGAGTAGGTGGTCTTTAATGTGACCCAGGACTCATTGTGTGTTCACACTACCAAAGGAAGGAGGTCACATGTGTTTGACACAGTTAACCTGTGTGAACGGTTGGTCCCTCAGACAATCAGGTGAGGAGGAGGAAGAAGAAGGCCGGCCTGCGGCGCTGTGACTTTACCGAAGGATGGGTGGAGTTCAGAGATAAACGAGTGGCGAAGAAAGTTGCAGCGTCTCTCCACAACACGCCGATGGGAACCAGGAAACGCCAACGGTTCTCCTCCGACCTCTGGTGCATCAAGGTACAGTCTGCACCTGTGGAGCAGTGCATTGTGGGATGGTTGGCTACACATGCTGGGTTTTAGTTCTGGTGTGTTTGAATTCAGAAACAGAAGCTTCAAAATATTCAGAACATAATTATCCTGGACAGAGCTAACCCTAACCATTCTACCATTGTGATCATTATACAATCCAGAAGAAGATTCAGATTTCCTCCATGTTGTTCACACATGGAACTCCCCAGGGAAACCAGTCACCAAGGCATGCTACATAGCAATGCTAAGCTAACGTTCACTACTAGATTAGACTGTATTGTGTTCATTATCTGTAGTACCACCATTAGACCACTAGATGGAGGTAGAGGACCATGTATGAAACTGAGACACAGGGTTCAGATTCTATCAGTCAAGTCACCATGTGGTTGATAGTTGATGTAGAATCATGTGGATAGACTCTAAAGGACAGAAGATAATAAAACTAGATCAGTTATATTTGATGTCGGGTGTTTTTAGATTTGATGAAATACTGAGATGGAAGAAGAAACTCTGACATGATGACTGAGAAATAAAAAGTGTTTTCTTTGTTAGCTGAGGCTAGCTGGTTAGCTTTAGCTATGTGATGCTTGGTATCAATAGAAAGAGCAGCTTCTCTAGTTTCTAATGACACCCAGCATGTCAGAGTGGAAATAAGATTTAATCATACTCCACCCGTCTGTCTGCAGTACCTGCACAGGTTCCAGTGGACTCACCTGAGCGAGCGTCTGGCCTATGAGCAGACGGTCCTGCAACAGAGACTCAGGACAGAAGTTTCTCAGGCGAAGAGAGAAACAAACTTTTACCTGAACAGCGTGGAGAAGAGCGCCCACATGGACAAGCTGAGGAAGAAGAGGCAGCGAGACGGAGAACAGGTAAAGCCTAAACCACGCCCTCACGCCACACCTCACGTCTCGTTACGCAGCTCTGTGAAACTTTACTTGTCGCTGACAGGTGGACGAGAAGACGTGGGACTTCACTCAGCGTCAGACGGAGGAGGAGATCCAGATGAAGAAGAAGAAGAAGAAAGACTCATTTACCCAGAAGCACCTGGACAAGGCTCACCTGGCAGAGCAGAAGAGCAAATCAAATGTCTCACTGCTGGCCAAAATTTTCAACCAATCACAGTGACGGCAGACAGATGCCTGATTGGCTGTTGGTCAGGACAGTGTGAACATTTATCAGCTGTCACAGTTTATCGGTGGCTGAACATCCTCCTCGGTCACCTGTACCTGTGTCACATCAAGTCTACTTTATTTATACGACCACAAATCACCTGCTGTTCAACGTTCATGAGTTTTAATCAGTTTTGCGTCACATGGTGCCCACACTTCCTGCAAATGACATCACTCAGGTGTTAGCGTGTTAGCTGTCAGATTAATAACCTGCCAGCCAGGAAGGTGCTAGCATGCTAGCTAACTTGTTAGACAGCTATGTGTCAGTCAGGCAGGTGCTAGCATGTTAGCTGTTAAGTTGAGAACATCAGTCAGCTAGGTGTTAGCGTGTTAGCTGTCAGATTGATAACCTGTCAGTTAGCTAGGCGTTAGCTTGTTAACTAACCTGTCAGTCAACCTAGTTTTTCATCACAGCGTCCAGATGAGCTGGTTGAATCAAAAATAAAGACGATGCTCTGCTCCAATCAGCTCCAGCGGTTCAGAACCAGATTAAAAGTCTGTTTAATTATAGAAGAAGCTTTTACGTTGGATGTGGATCTGACTGAGGCGTTATGTCTGATTCTGGATGGAACGTATCGCTCAAAATAAACCGTACAACGATGAGGTCATTAATTACATAATTAATATTTAGATTATCAGTGTGCAGTTGTGTTTTTTCTCAGCTATGATTTTTTTTTAAATAAATGTAATAGTCTGAATTTAGAGTCTGTTTGTGATGAATCATTGGTGGAGATGGATATTTTGATAAATCAAAGTAAATAATAAATAAAATCCATCAACGGTGAAACAATGACAGCTCCCAGTCAAAGCGCTGATGCTCCTCCCGGCCGGTAGGCGGCGCACAGTCTGAAGTCAGAGGAGGAGGAGGAGGAGGAGGAGGAGGACTCTGTGGCGGAGCAATGACCGTCTCTGTTGGGACGCAGCGGAGAAGCGGAGCCGAGCGCAGCAGCAACATGGCTGCAGATTACTGGGAGCCCGATAGACCCGAGAATCCGTCAGACTGAACCGAGCCGAAGATAACACGGGCCGGACCGGGACAGACCCTCCTGGTGAGTACCGGTCACCGCCGGGAAGCCGCTCTACCGGACACCGACTGAGCCGATGCTATTTATAACACGGAGGACGGTTTGCAGTAAGTACACACGTCCCGTCCTCCGAACACCGATACAGAGATGCACAGGACGTAGACGGACCCGCAGACATGACGGAGAACCAGCAGAACAACAGGGAACCAGCTGAGAATAGACCTGTCAGTCAGCTAGGTGTTAGCCTGTTAGCTCTCAGGTAGATAACCTGTCAGCTAGGTGTTAGCCTGTTAGCTGTCAGGTAGATAACCTGTCAGTCAGCTAGGTGTTAGCCTGTTAGCTGTCAGGTAGATAACCTGTCAGTCAGCTAGGTGTTAGCCTGTTAGCTCTCAGGTAGATAACCTGTCATCTAGGTGTTAGCCTGTTAGCTCTCAGGTAGATAACCTGTCAGCTAGGTGTTAGCCTGTTAACTGTCAGGTAGATAACCTGTCAGCTAGGTGTTAGCCTGTTAGCTGTCAGGTAGATAACCTGTCAGCTAGGTGTTAGCCTGTTAGCTGTCAGGTAGATAACCTGTCAGCTAGGTGTTAGCCTGTTAGCTGTCAGGTAGATAACCTGTCAGTCAGCTAGGCGTTAGCCTGTTAGCTCTCAGGTAGATAACCTGTCAGTCAGCTAGGTGTTAGCCTGTTAGCTCTCAGGTAGATAACCTGTCTGTCAGCTAGGTGTTAGCCTGTTAGCTGTCAGGTAGATAACCTGTCTGTCAGCTAGGTGTTAGCCTGTTAGCTGTCAGGTAGATAACCTGTCAGTCAGCTAGGTGTTAGCCTGTTAGCTGTCAGGTAGATAACCTGTCAGTCAGCTAGGTGTTAGCCTGTTAGCTGTCAGGTAGATAACCTGTCAGTCAGCTAGGTGTTAGCCTGTTAGCTGTCAGGTAGATAACCTGTCTGTCAGCTAGGTGTTAGCCTGTTAGCTGTCAGGTAGATAACCTATCAGTGTTAGCCTGTTAGCTGTCAGGTAGATGTTAGCATGTTAGCATGTTAGCTATTTCTGCTAACACCTATTACTCACGTGTTAGCAGAAATGAACATTATGTAGAAGCTAAACATTAGAACAGAATAAAGGAGGTAAATAAAACAACAACACACCTGTTCAGCTCTGTGAACTTCACGCTTTTCATTCAGGGTCAGATTCAAATCTGATGCTCAACTTTAGCAACACTGTGACTGGACATTTAGCTGTGTTTACCTGTCCAGGTGAGGTCTCCAGGCTGGCTGCCCCGCCCCCCTCCACGTCACGCCCACCTCTGCCCCCCCGCCCTCCACTCATGGAGAGGATGAGGAAGATCAAACGGCAGCTGTCCCTCACTCTGGGGAGGGGAGGGTCCGGGGGAGGGGACAGGACGCTGAATGACACCAACGCACAGGAAGTGACATCACACAGCGACTCAGGTAACGCTCCCCCAGGTGTGATGAGGTCACCTGCTGCTGCTAAACACCTGTATGAGACCCTTGTTGATCTAGTGCTGGAGGACACGACTGATTTGTTTGATTTATTTGTAGATATTTCAGTTTGTTAGTTCTTGTATTAACACATCAGCCTTATAGTTGGGACGTCCCGATCTCTGATCCCATACCGATCTTTTAACATTGAGTCCCTCTCTAGTCCTAAATGTCCTAGAGTTGGTCTCCTGTAGCTTCCTAAAGTCTGTCCTTGTCTTCCTTGTCTTCTCCTAGAGTTGGTCTCCTGTAGCTTCCTAAAGTCTGTCCTTGTCTTCCTTGTCTTCTCCTAGAGTTGGTCTCCTGTGTCTTCCTAAAGTCTGTCCTTGTCTTCCTTGTCTTCTCCTAGAGTTGGTCTCCTGTAGCTTCCTAAAGTCTGTCCTTGTCTTCCTTGTCTTCTCCTAGAGGTGGTCTCCTGTAGCTTCCTAAAGTCTGTCCTTGTCTTCCTTGTCTTCTCCTAGAGGTGGTCTCCTGTAGCTTCCTAAAGTCTGTCCTTGTCTTCCTTGTCTTCTCCTAGAGTTGGTCTCCTGTAGCTTCCTAAAGTCTGTCCTTGTCTTCCTTGTCTTCTCCTAGAGCTGGTCTCCTGTAGCTTCCTAAAGTCTGTCCTTGTCTTCCTTGTCTTCTCCTAGAGTTGGTCTCCTGTAGCTTCCTAAAGTCTGTCCTTGTCTTCCTTGTCTTCTCCTAGAGTGGACTGGATTCAGTCCAATAAATCTTTCAGTCAAAGTTAATGTAGTGTGGAGAGGGTAGCTGGTACCTTGTGTTCTCTACTCCAGAAATGTTCTGGTCATCCAACGCTGCCATAAACTCCCTAACCCTCTCTGGAAGATGTTTCTCCTTGACGCTGTCTCCAGGAAACTTTTCTCTTCTTTTAAACGTTCAGTGTTTGTTGTTGTTGTTTGGGTGCAGCCTTTGACTGAGTGGACTCCATGGATTCTGTTTAGATGATCAACTACTACCACCTCACCACACATCCACATTACACTAGTTACTGACTAACAGAGGACTACCTTCATGTTAGAACCTGGGTTCTAGTTCTTCTTCTTGTTCTTTTCCTAGAAGATGTTTTGATGCTCCAGGGGCGTTGGTCTGGTTTATGTCAGACCTTAATAAGTAACTGCTAACGGTCAGTCTTGGCTGAGGCCTGACGCTGACCGGGACGTCCCTCGTCTTGTGTATGTTGTGACCAGCTACCAGCTCTGTAGGTTAGTTTGGGGTCTTGATCTAAACCTGAATCCAGACTCAGTCTCAGACATGAAAACTGTGAAATCTGTTGCTGCATTTCACAGAAGACCTGTAACTTGGAGGTTGGTAGTACGATTCCTGACACACAGACTCCTCCCACCTGCCTCCTCCCTGTGCTCTGAGTGGTTGGTTGGATCAGTGATTCATTGATTGATTGTCTGTCAATCAATCAATGAATCAGTTACTTAATTTTCATGTTTTTTATTTTTCTTCTTTAACTTCATCTTTCTGCTTCTCTCCTCCTTTTATCTCCTCAACCAACCAACCATCACCCCCCCTCCTCCTCCCTCCACCCCCCTCAGAGGTGTCTCTCCGTTCCTCTGGTGGTTTGAAGGTTCGAGCTTCGTCCTCTTCTGTTCAGTCTTTGCTTCAGTCGTACAGCAGCTCGCTGAGGAAGCCCCGAGGCCTGGGACGCAGCCTGAGCTCCTACCTGAACCACACCACCAGACTGGGTACGAGCTGCAGGGTCCTCACAGCGTTGACCCACTTTACAGACCACATCTGTTCAGTGTCATCAGACGTTCTCTTCATAAAAGTGACTCAAAACATCAGCAGACACACAAGTCCTGTCAAATCACAGTAGACAAAGAGAAGCCAGTCAAACACACGGAGCAGAAATATTAGACTGCTGTGAAAATGTTCTGAGGCATTTTTCTGCAGAAATGTTTGACTGGAGAAAAACCTAAATGACAGAATGAAATGAATAAATAAGTACCCTGAGATACAGAGAGACACGTGTTGGACACATATGATGGACTCCT
Source organism: Chelon labrosus (assembly GCF_963514085.1). Classification (NCBI taxonomy): domain Eukaryota; kingdom Metazoa; phylum Chordata; class Actinopteri; order Mugiliformes; family Mugilidae; genus Chelon; species Chelon labrosus. The sequence goes on from NC_140360.1 coordinate 475,649, forward strand.
CTGTTCATTGTGTGTAAATGATGTGTGTGTTCTACTGTGTATGTTCAGAGATCGTCCATGAAGATGTGAAGATGAGTTCAGATGGAGAAAGTGACCCGGCTTCTTCTTCAGACGACGTCCAGAGTCCAGTCCGAGTCAGAATGAGGAACAAGAAGATCTCCACTGAGGTATGAACGCCATTAACACAATAACACACAGTAACACACAATAACACAGAATAACACACTGTTAACACAGAATAACACACTGTTAACACACAGTAACACACTATAACACACTGTAACACACAGTAACACACAATAACACACTGTAACACACAATAACACACTGTTAACACACAATAACACACAATAACACACTGTTAACACGTAACACACTGTAACACACTGTTAACACACTGTTAACACACAATAACACACAATAACACACTGTTAACACACAACACACTAACACACAACACACTAACACACAACACACTAACACACAACACACTGTAACACACAATAACACACTGTTAACACACAATAACACGCTGTTAACACACTGTTAACACACAATAACACACTGTTAACACACTGTTAACACACAGTAACACACAATAACACACTGTTAACACACAGTAACACACAATAACACACTGTTAACACACAATAACACACTGTTAACACACAATAACACACAATAACACACTGTTAACACACAACACACTAACACACAACACACTGTAACACACTGTTAACACACAATAACACACTGTTAACACACAATAACACACAATAACACACTGTTAACACACAACACACTAACACACAACACACTAACACACAACACACTGTAACACACAATAACACACTGTTAACACACAATAACACACTGTTAACACACAATAACACACAATAACACACTGTTAACACACAACACACTAACACACAACACACTAACACACAACACACTGTAACACACAATAACACACTGTTAACACACAATAACACACTGTTAACACACAATAACACACAATAACACACTGTTAACACACAATAACACACTGTTAACACACAGTAACACACAATAACACACTGTTAACACACAGTAACACACAATAACACACTGTTAACACACAATAACACACAATAACACACTGTTAACACACAACACACTAACACACAACACACTGTAACACACTGTAACACACAGTAACACACAATAACACACTGTTAACACACAATAACACACAATAACACACTGTTAACACACAACACACTAACACACAACACACTGTAACACACTGTAACACACTGTTAACACACAATAACACACTGTTAACACACAATAACACACTGTTAACACACAACACACTAACACACAACACACTAACACACAACACACTGTAACACACAATAACACACTGTTAACACACAATAACACACTGTTAACACACAATAACACACAATAACACACTGTTAACACACAATAACACACTGTTAACACACTGTTAACACACAATAACACACTGTTAACACACTGTTAACACACAATAACACACTGTTAACACACAATAACACACTGTTAACACACTGTTAACACACAATAACACACTGTTAACACACAATAACACACTGTTAACACACTGTTAACACACAATAACACACTGTTAACACACAATAACACACAATAACACACTGTTAACACACAACACACTAACACACAACACACTGTAACACACTGTTAACACACAATAACACACTGTTAACACACAATAACACACAATAACACACTGTTAACACACAACACACTAACACACAACACACTAACACACAACACACTGTAACACACAATAACACACTGTTAACACACAATAACACACTGTTAACACACAATAACACACAATAACACACTGTTAACACACAACACACTAACACACAACACACTAACACACAACACACTGTAACACACAATAACACACTGTTAACACACAATAACACACTGTTAACACACAATAACACACAATAACACACTGTTAACACACAATAACACACTGTTAACACACAGTAACACACAATAACACACTGTTAACACACAGTAACACACAATAACACACTGTTAACACACAATAACACACAATAACACACTGTTAACACACAACACACTAACACACAACACACTGTAACACACTGTAACACACAGTAACACACAATAACACACTGTTAACACACAATAACACACAATAACACACTGTTAACACACAACACACTAACACACAACACACTGTAACACACTGTAACACACTGTTAACACACAATAACACACTGTTAACACACAATAACACACTGTTAACACACAACACACTAACACACAACACACTAACACACAACACACTGTAACACACAATAACACACTGTTAACACACAATAACACACTGTTAACACACAATAACACACAATAACACACTGTTAACACACAATAACACACTGTTAACACACTGTTAACACACAATAACACACTGTTAACACACTGTTAACACACAATAACACACTGTTAACACACAATAACACACTGTTAACACACTGTTAACACACAATAACACACTGTTAACACACTGTTAACACACAATAACACACTGGGCTGTAGAGTATAATCAGCTGTTTCTGACTACTTTTGGTTTCACCTCTCCTTCTTTGGTGTCATTGTTTTCAGCACAACCTCACATGTGTGACTTTACAGTTATTGTTTCATTCTGATGAACTGTGTTAACACATTGGACCTGAAACTACACTAAAAGTCTGAGCAGGAAAAAGTTTGATTTTTCAGTGTGAAAACCACAAACATGTTTAACGAACCATTTTAGAACGGAGAATGTGAATCTAAACTGCAAATTTCAAAAGCTTATGTACAAACAATAAAGTTACATCTATTTAATTTAAATATACAACTATTTATAAACCAGTGATGTCTAAATGTCTAAATGTCTCAAATCTCAAACGACATCACTCCCACAACTTTTCCCTCTTCCTCAGCAACCATTGCTGAATACGTTTATGACTGATTGACGTGATGCGTTTTGTCCACCAAGAGCAAAAGGAATAGTTGTAGGTGTCATCGTTTCTTCCTGCATCAAACATGACGACAACACTCAGGAAATAGCCTGGTGTAGATTATTTATAATCTGTCTATCAGCAGCACTTTCTACACAAGTTGAAACAGAGACTCAGTGACGCTGTGTCTTGCTGCTACGTCGTCTTAAATGTGACCTGGACGCAGTGGCGCGTCCTTCAACTCCAGAGGGTCAACCAGAGTAAGAGACGCCGTCAGACTGTGGACGTCTCTCCTTCAGTTTGTGTCAAACCCGTCATAGTGGATCAGATTGGAGGGCGTTGCTGCATCAGTTCTTCTCTGGCGCCGGCTTCGTTTGCAGGTTGACATCATGTATTTAGGATTAACTGGAGAGTTTCACCATCTTGTTCCTGTTTTTCCACCAACGAGTTTGTTTTATACTTTAACCACCTACACTCTTATAATAGTGTAGCCTCTCCTTAAAAGCATTCAAATGCAACAGCAACCACAACCACAACTACGTTTGACCATGCCGTCCACCAATAGACCCAAGGAACGCTTCTCTGTTATTTAGAAAGACATTAGTGAGAATTTAACGTTGCAGAACAAGCCATGCTGTCTGCAGCTGTCTGAGTGGCACAGGAGAGGAAATGCACTTTAGATTTTACTCACAAAATAAAACTGAACATCCAGTTTGGAGTGAAATGCTGAGAACTAAAACATGTCATAGCTTACACCCTGAAACAGTCATCTGTTGTTTTCATCTATTCTTACCCACCAAACTAGATTTGACCTACAACAAACTGTCCTGTGTCTTTTGTCTTTAAGGACATCAATAAACGCCTCTCGTTACCTGCCGACATCCGTCTTCCAGAAGATTACCTGGAGAAGTTTAATGTGATTGGCCCGGCTTTATTTGAACAGCCAATCAGCAGGCGGCTGCGTAGAGTGTCTCTGGTACGTCCTTCTGCTTCTACTCTGTCTGATTCTGTTGGACGCTGTGATGCTTTCTGACTATTGACCCTTTGCTCTCTGTGTGTTTTTACGTGTGCAGTCAGAGATTGGTTTTGGGAAACTAGAGACATACATCAAACTGGACAAACTGGGAGAGGTGAGGTCACACCTGATTATATCTCATCCTTTAATTGGTTTTGCTAATGTTTCTAAAAAAAACAAACATATGAACAACCACCCAGGTGTATTTTATTGAAAAGTGTTTGTCTGTTACTAATTTGAATATTTTTGTTAAAAAAATAAGACTATGATATGAAAGACACTCAAAATGAAATGCAACATTACCCACAATCCTCTCTGCTCCACTCTACCATGCTAGGTGTCATTGGAAACTAGAGAAGCTTCTCTTTCTGTTGATACCAAGCGTCACTTAGCTGAGTTTGGATGAAACCGTGTCCCTTTCTTTACCTGTCTGTCTCTCACCTGTCTTTAGGGGACATATGCTACAGTGTATAAGGGTCGCAGTAAACTGACTGACAACCTCGTGGCTCTGAAAGAAATTCGTCTGGAACATGAAGAAGGAGCTCCGTGTACAGCAATCAGAGAAGGTACTGCAGTACTTTAATCAACCTGAACCAACACAAGTCATACTAGGACTAAATGTACTATTAGAAGTACTGACTGCAGCATGTTAATGTCTGTGTTTTCTCCCTCAGTTTCTCTGTTGAAGGATCTGAAACACGCCAACATCGTCACGCTTCATGACATCATCCACACACAGAAGTCGCTAACGCTGGTGTTTGAGTATCTGGTAAGAGAGTTTTAAAAGGACCAGCTTCAGGCAGGTCTGGTCATTTGTAGTAATTAGTTTCAGGTCTGTTTTACTGGCAGTTAGCTAGAAGAAGAAAAGAAGAGGAAGAAAAAGAACCAGTAGATGAAGACTGAAAAAGAACTAGAAGAAGAAGAACCTGGAGAATCAATACAAGAAGAACCAAAAGAAAAAGAAAAAGAACCAGAAGAAGAAGACTGAAAAGAAAAAGAACCAGAAGAAGAAGGAGAGCCAGAACAAGAAGAACCAGAACAAGAAGAACCTGGAGAATCAAAGAACTAAAAGAGGAAGGAAAAGAACCAGTAGATGAAGATTGAAAAGAAAAAGAACTAGAAGAAGGAGAGCCAGAAGAAGAAGAACCAGAAAAAGCAATAAGAGAAGAAGAAAAAGAACCAGTGGACGAAGACTGAAACAAAGAAGAACCAGAAAAGGAAGAAGAACTGGCAGGAAAAAATGGAAAAAGCTCCACAATAAAAGAAGACAATTAAGCGAAAGAAGACGTTGAGCAAGATTAGGTCTGCCATAAACCAAGAAGAATCAGAAGAAGAAGAAGAACTAGAACCCATCCATGTGTTCTGTGTTCTGTCCTCTGTTAGTCAGTGACTAGTTTATTGTGGATGTGTGGTGAGGTGGTAGTAGTTGAGAATAATCTCTGATAATAATAATAATCACAGTAGTTTTGTTTTGTACATCTCGTCCTCTATGACTCTACTAATGTAACGTTGACGTGTGTTTCAGGACAAGGATCTGAAACAGTATCTGGACGACTGTGGGAACGTCATCAACGTTCATAACGTCAAAGTGAGAAAACCTTTTTACTCGATTATCCACACCTCCTCCATCCTGGTGTTCAGATATATTTACTGTGACCAACCAGAATGTTGCTGATTGTGGGAATGCTTTCTGTAGCTTTTCATTCTGCTCTTTGTGACTGGACTGTTCTTCCTGTCCTCAGCTCTTCCTTTTCCAGTTGCTGCGTGGTTTATCGTACTGTCACCGGAGGAAGGTTCTCCATCGGGACCTGAAACCCCAAAACCTGCTGATCAACGAGCGAGGAGAACTCAAACTGGCAGATTTTGGTGAGTCCATAGCGTCTTCTAACGTGATCTCTGTGTCTCGTTGTGCTCGTTGTCTGGCTATGCTAGACTAGCTAACTTTACCTCTCCTGTGCCCGCACACTGATGTGATGGAGAATGAATGACTGAAGACAGAGTTATTTTTTATTGCATCGTTGACTCTAGTCATGTGACCTTCAGGTGGACTCCACCCACAGATGTTCCTGATAGATCAAAACTGATGAAAGCCAAAAAGAAAAAGCTGAATGCTTCTTAAAATTGAAACCTCTCTCCTCTGTAGCTGAGTAACTATCCAGAGATTAGTCTGATTGTGGGTTGGTGCTCAGAGCCTGGGAGTCAACGTTGTGTTTGAGACAAGAACTCCGGAGCAGATGCTAATGGAGATGCTAACAGCTAGCATGTCACTGCTGCTCTCCATCAGTGTGTTTCTGCTCATATCGTCCTCTAAAACTAAAGCAGGTAGATGTTCCAGTAACGTTCTGCTCTAAGTGGGAGCTAGCAGCCTTTAGCAGTGGTTAGCATCACAGCAGGAAGGTTGTTGGTTCTAAGCTGCTGGTCGGCTGAGGTCTTTCTCTGTGGAGTTTCCACAGGTTTTCTGGAGCCAGGGTATGAGCTGGTGCCTTGTGTTCTTTCTGAATTATAATTAAAAAAGAAAACACAAGCTGTGAGTTGTTTGAATGAAAGTATAGCTGAGTTTTTAAAAGCTGCCGTTGTAGTGACGTCTCTGAGGCGTTGTGTGTTTCAGGTTTGGCTCGAGCCAAGTCGATCCCAACCAAGACGTACTCTAACGAGGTGGTGACGCTGTGGTACCGACCGCCCGACATCCTGCTGGGCAGCACCGACTACTCCACCCACATCGACATGTGGTCAGTGCTGTAGTACAGTTAGTGTCCTTTAATTCTGCTTTAATATTACAAGATGTTCACTGTTGGTTCCACCGTCTCTCCCCCCCCCCTCCCCGGGTTCTAGGGGTGTTGGTTGCATCTTCTATGAGATGGCGACAGGTCGACCTCTGTTTCCTGGTTCCACAGTCGAGGAGGAGCTTCACTTCATCTTCAAGTTGCTGGGTGAGAACCAATCAGCTTGTGTTTCTTCCTCACTGAGAACCAATCAGCTTGTGTTTCCTCCTCACTGAGAACCAATCATCTTGTGTTTCCTCCTCACTGAGAACCAATCAGCTTGTGTTTCCTCCTCACTGAGAACCAATCATCTTGTGTTGTGTCTGTGAACGGTGTGGTGTATGTTCTGTGTGCAGGTACTCCCACTGAGCAGAGCTGGCCTGGGATCAGTTCTAATGAGGAGTTTGTGGCGTTTAACTACCCTCAGTACAGAGCAGAGAGGCTGAGTAACCACACCCCCAGGTACGACCACCTGAGCCTGCTCCATTAATAGAGAGACTCAAGTTAAAAGCAGGTGTACAAAGGTCAAACATGAGGAAACAGGAAACAATGAGAGAGTCCTCCCTCAACCCTAGAACACTAACGTTAGAATTAGTACCACCATCACTAACTAAAAATACTTCTCATGAAAATATACTGAAGTACAGCTGTACATGGTGAATTTAAGTACTTTTATTTTATTTTCAACTATAAAACGTCTCATAAAACACATGATGGTATCTCAGGGGGCTCTTATAAAAGGCTCTAAAACTTGCAAAAACTTAGGGAATCTTTAACGAATAGCTCCTTAAAAACTAAATAATGAAGCTAGGAACTTGACCTTTGGTCCACCCAGTCCTGGGACATGTGAGACTTGTCCAGTGAAGACACAGTCTTCCTTGAAAATTCACACTCTGTTTGAGAGGGAGGAGCTATAAGAAAGTTTTTGACCAAATGAATAATTATCACTAAATGATATTTGTTCATGATCGTTACACTAAATAAGAGTTACATGCAAACTCCAGGACCGGGATGTTCAAATACCTGTTCATTAATACTCTAGTGTTGATGTTTGTGTTGTTCAGGCTCAGCAGTGAAGGAGTGGAGCTGTTGTCAAAGTTCCTGCAGGTCAGTGAACGTCACACAGCGTCTGTCTGTCTCATAAAGTAGAAGAAGTTTGATGTTTAAACTTTATGTGAACTTTAGTTTGAAGGGAAGAAGAGGATCTCAGCAGACGAGTCCATGACCCACGGTTACTTCAGTAACCTTGGAAGACGAGTCAAGACGCTTCCTGACAGTGAGTTTACGTTTAGATGTGTTTTTAACGTTTTCATGGTCTGATGTAACGATGCAGTGTGACAGCCGTCATGTCTGCTTGTTTCAGCCACGTCCATCTTCAGTTTACCTGAGATTCAGCTGGAGAAAGAAGCCATGAGGCCGACAGCAACACCTGATACAGGTAACACACACACACACACACACACACACACACACACACACACACACACACACATTGGACCAGTGACATAATACGTTGTTTTAGTGCTAACATGCTAACATGCTACTCTTATGTTTTCTTTCTAGCTACCAGCCCGGCCAGGAGGCGGAGCCTGCTCTTCTGACATCACAAGAAGGCAAAGTTACATCCAAAAGGGGCGGGGTCTACTTGTATTACATCACAGAGAGAGGCGGACTGTCCTCTTCTTCAGAGAGAGGCGGAGTCTGCTCTGTTTACATCCTATAGGGGGCGGAGTCTTCTCGTATTACATCACATGGAGACGGAGTCGACTCTTGTTACATTAGAGGGGTGGAGTCTTCTCTTCTGACATCACAGAGAGGCGGAGTCTGCTGCAGGACGGACAAACAAACTGAAAGGACAGGAAGCGGCGGCCATGTTGTTTCGTTTGGGGATGAGTTGCTGCTTTTTACTTTTTACAGATGCAATAACGAATCACAGCAGCCACCTGAGGCCACCTGACCAATCAGAGGGCGTGGCCGGCGTGTTGCCAGCGGCAACGGACGGATTCAAAGCGTGGCCTCGGCTAACGTTAGCACTTCTCTGGGAGGTTTCGTCTTCCATTTTCACTGCACGGATTACACACACCAACATGGAGTTCTCCTGCCAGGATCACGGAAAACTAGGGATGCATCTCCGTCGCCATGGAAACGCCTGGAAACAGCTGCCGACATGGCAACCTGAAGGAGCCGTGACAACAGGAAGACAGAGATGATATTTGTCTACAGGGTTGAGTTTTCAGGTGCTTTCACACGTCGCTCATGTGGCTCTGATTCAGGAAGGAGTCGATGTGTCGGGTTTAACTTTGATCTGGTTCATGTTCACAGAGAAGGTTTAATAGAAACCTGGATCAGAACCAGCCTGATGGAGGGAAACATCTGGCTGAGGCCGACCAGCTGGAGACAGAAACTATAAGATACCTTGACGTGTAAGAAAACCTGACAGTAGTTACAAAAGTGAGGAAATTCATTGACCAGTGACCAGACGCTTGTTGTTAATACTTCAGTAATACGACCAGTAACTCAAAGCTGCCAGAAACCACAGAAGAAGAAGAAGTGGTTGCACATTTACTGATATTGAGGCTGGAGCTGAGACGCTGAATATTTGAGTTTATTCTGAAGGTTGATTGGAGTCAGAGTCTGGGAGTCAAGAGCAGATGCTAATGGGGATGCTAATGCTAACAGCTAGCATGTGAGGTTGATGTTCCAGTAACGTTCTGCTCTAAGTGGGTGTTAGCATCCTTTAGCTGTGGTTAGTATCCTTTAGCTGTGGTTAGCATCCTTTAGCTGTGGTTAGCATCCTTTAGCTGTGGTTAGCATCCTTTAGCTGTGGTTAGTATCCTTTAGCAGCCTGAAGGTTGTTGGTTCTAAGACAAGGACAGACTTTAGGACGCTGTGATCAGGATTATTATGAAGAAAGAAGGACTGACTGGAGACAGTGATAACATCATTTTAGAGTAAATCTCCTTCAGAACCAGTAACTATACGTCAGGTTAAATAATTAGACGGACGCCGTCCTCTCTGCTCTGTGACTAACTTCCTGTTTCAGTGCCGTCTGTGTGAGAGCACCTTTCCACCTGCCTGTGGATCAGTGATCTGATTGGTCAGTATTCTGTTCATCTGATTCGCTAGCGTCTTTCAGGAGAGACGACGTGTTTGATCCAAGTCTGCACAAAACTAAGAAGCTGTTGATTCAGAAGCTTTTCTGTTGTACTGCATGTTTATGTGTGTGTGTATATATATGTGTGTATATATATATATATATATATATATACATATATATATATATATATTAATACTGTAATACTGTTCCTATCTGCAGTACTACTGGAACAGGTCAGACTAATAATGTGTAGTGACTAGAGCTTTAGTTTATTTATTGCTTTACTTTGTGTCACTGAGACTGTTGGACCATGTGATGTCACCAGAGCCTCAATGACATCACACCATGACATCAGAGGACGACGCAGGGCCCCGATTGGCTCGTTTAAACGGAGTTAGTTTGAAGGGAAGTTTTAAATCTGCACTGAAGGAAAATCAGACTTTATTTCAGGTGAAGTTTTTATTTGTGTTGAAACAAAGTCGTCTCTTACGTAGTGATCCGTTTTTATTTTTTTGTATGTTTCAGAATATTTTTGTTGCTGATGTGAATATTTATTTTGTAGTTGTGCCGGATGCAGAGCAATAGAGAACTATTCATAAGACAATAATAATAATGATAATGATAATAAGTGGTCAGAGTTTTTTTGCCTCGGAGGAAATCTGCTGTAGAGATGTTTAATGTGAGCAGCACCTCCACCACGTTCTGTTTTATCTGATCAGATGAAAAATAAATCATTTCAATAATTAACACGTTAACTCTAATTAGTTTTCCTGAAATAAACAATGAAACGTAAAAGTGATGACGATAAAACGCTGAAACACTGAGGAGGTGAGTTTATGTTTAGTTTTTATTTCCTGTTTGTTTCTATGAATGAGGCGACGCTGAATGAATGAATGAATGAATGAATGAATGAATGAAACTACAAACTGTTGATGTGAACACAGCTGATTGTTGTAGATAATCAGGTCTGAAGCTGAGGAGCCACGTCACCACGTCTCCTCTCTCCTCCTTCGTCCTCAGAGCTGGAAATGAATCCTGTGAGAACATGAACTAGTCTGAACCTGTGACGATGAAAACCAGAGACACAGCTGGGATCTTCTGTCATGTTGAATCTAGACAGAGCAGCCTGAAAGATCTGGAAGTAGACAAAGAACCAATGAACACATGAGACAGAACCATTAGACTAAAGTGAGCCAATATTACATATCATGTCCTCCTTGTGTCCAGTATCTGCTGTGACCTCCTTGTAACTAAATGTTTCTGGTAACTGCTGATCAGTGGTCTACAGCAGCTTGGAGGAATTTTAGCCCATTCCTCAGAACAGAACCACTTCAGTTCTGAGATGTTGGTGGGTTTCCTCACATCAACTGCTTGCTTCAGGTCCTTCCACAACATTTCTATTGGATTAAGGTCAGGACTTTGACTTGGCCGTTCCTAAACATTCATCTTGTTCTTCTTTAACCGTTCTTTTGTAGAACCACTTGTGTTCTTGGTTCTCGTTGTCTTGCTGCATGACCCAGTTTCTCTTCACATTCAGCTCATGGACAGATGTCCTGACATTTTCTTTTAGAGTTCACTGGTAGAATTCACAATTCATTGGTCCATCAATGAGGACAAGCCGTCCTGGTCCAGATGCAGCAGAACAGGCCCAAACCAGGACATTAGCACCCCCATGTTTGATGGAGGGATGAGGTTCTGATGCTGGGATGATGCAGTGTTGGTTCATCTCTCTGATATGTAATATTGGCTCATTTTAGTCTCATATTTCTGTTCCATCCCGCGACCCTTAACAGGAATAAGCGGTTACAGAAGATGAATGAATGAGTGAATTTCAGTTCCATGTGTTTGTTGGGTTCTTCTTCATCTACTTTCAGGATGTTTTGAATCATGTATAAAGTTCTTTTAAGCAGCTCCGTAGATACAGGGATCATAAAATCCAACAGTAAACTATTGGATGTTGCTGATCATCATCTTTAATCTCAGGTTTAAAGGCTGAGACGAGGTAAGACGGTGAGGAGGATGAACAAATGGAGAAAGGAGAAGAGAAGCTGGTTTCAGACGATCTTCAGAATAAAAGGCAGCTCTGACAGGAATCACTCGTTCATCACAGAGTCACCTGTTCATCTGATTATTAATATTGTGAGGTGAATCGTGAGTTGATCTAATCTGAATATGAGCAGATGATCTGAATCTTTCAGCGCTGACGCAGAGTAAAAACACAGACTCTGTCATGTTGAGGTGTTTTATTAGCTGCTCTGGTTTTTCTTCAACGTTGCTGTAAATGTTTTCTCTGCTTTTATTTTCTTTTCTTTTTTTAAACCTTCCATGCTTCATTTTTGGTCAAACCAAAGTTATCTGCAATATACTGCAATGCATGATGGGATTCTTCCAGGTAACTCCTATGCTGTTCATTTGAATAATCTTCCTAATTTGCCAAGAAAGCACGTGCGACATATCTGATGATGATGATGATGATGATGATATATCTAGAACAGATCTGAATACTTGAATGTGGTTCCCAGTATGAAAAAGAAAGTCTTGCCTGTTCTTGTGTAAAACGATGTTTACTACATGTATTCTGGATATATTTACAACGTATAAATATACAATAAAAGTCTTTATTTATTACCAGGGTTGCTGGTTGTGTCATGGTCTCTAGTAGCTGACGTTCTTATCTGAATTTATCTGAAAGTAGACAAAGAAGAACCCAGTCAGAACAGAAATATGCTGAAAATTAGAAAATATTACACATCAGAGAGGTGCTGAAGTCGAATTAAAAAACGTCTTCTGACTCTCAAATGCTAAGTGCTACAGTTTTCATACTTGGTGTACTTGCGAGTTCCAACCATAGACGGTATATATAAAGATGGACGGACGAACAGCTCTTATAAAGTGAATCCAAATTAAGTAGAGCTCCCCCTGGTGTCTGGCTGCAGTATAGGTCATAAGCCCGGGAAAATAGCATGAGATAGATAGGTTTTTATTTGTCACATGCACAGATATACATAGTACAATGCACAGTGAAATTTGTCCTTGTACCTGCAGCCAGTAGTAAAAAAAAAAAAAAACAATGAGAGGAAGTCCATATTTATATACAGTCTATGCTTCCTACCTCCTGGACCTGTTCACCAAGCTTGGCGACCCTAGTGGCTCTCCTTGGTATTGCACCATCCCTGATTAAGAACCAAGGGATGTGTAACTTTTGAACGGTACGGTATCGACTCGGGACAAAGGCTGGTGAGTTCATGGATCCCGAAATATGTCAGACGGAATATGAGTCACTCCAAGCTTCAATTCTAGAGGCAAAACATGTGCACCATTTAAAGTGAATGGGAGGTGGTATTGACTCAGAACCAAGTCTGGCACGTTCATGGAGGGTTAGGGTTCAGCTGTTATCTGGGGTTAGTTTACGTTAGATTTTCCTAATTTAAACCAATAAAAATAGATTTAAAAATAAAACATTTTTAAATTATTCTTGAAACATTCAACCTGTGCTGTGGTCGTACCAGTGCAGCTTCAGCCGACAAAGAAGGAGGTCCTGAAGCTGAGGTCCATCCAAACTGCTACTGAGGCCAGAGAAGGGCTGCTCTAAATATCTTCACCTGGATGATCATTGTGAAGGATGGCGCTTGTGCTGTTGTTAAACTGGACTGATTTAACAAGATGAACCTTCATGGAGACTAAATTTAGAGCAAGACTGTGTTCACTAGTGTACCTAATGAAGCTAATATCTGTTTTTATCTTGAGTCAGAAGAATTTACCTTTAGAGGAATGAAAAAGTTTACCACATGAACATAATACATGACATCCTTCACAGATGTGATAATATAGTGATATTATAGTGACTGTCCAGTAGGTGGCAGTAAAAACCAGTGACTGATTCAGACGGACAACAGTTTCTAACCTCTTAATTTAAAAAAGATCATCTTGTATCTGGGATTTCATTCTAATAATATATATTTACTTCTATCTCAATTTCTTGTACATTTGGGGTGTGGTGGTCATCACTGATGCCTCCCAGACAGAAGGTTCTGGGTTCTAATCCATGTTCCGACTGGTTCCTTTCTGTGTGTAGTCTGCATGTTCTCCCTGTGTCTGCGTGGGTTCTCTCCAGGTTCTCCAGCTTCCTCCCACCGTCCAAAGACATGCTGGTTAGGTTCATTGGTGATTCTAAATTGGCCGTAGGTGTGAGTGTCTCTCTGTGTTAGCCCTGTGATAGACTGGAGACCTGTCCAGGGTGGACCCCCCCTCTAGACCAATGACAGCTGGGATAGACTGGAGACCTGTCCAGGGTGGACCCCCCCTCTAGACCAATGACAGCTGGGATAGACCGGAGACTTGTCCAGGGTGGACCCCCCCTCTAGACCAATGACAGCTGGGATAGACCGGAGACCTGTCCAGGTTGGACCCCCCTCTAGACCAATGACAGCTGGGATAGGCTCCAGACCCCCATGACCCTTAACAGGACAAGAGGTTTTTGTTTTTTATGTGCAACTGAGCTCATGTGACTGAGAAATTTCTCTTGTGGATGATTAAAGTCTGTCTACGTCTAAGTTATGATTTATTCTATCTTTTTTGTTTCTATGTCTGTGTTTCCTTTATGTTTATATATTCTTGCTAAAAAAACAAAACAAAAACCTAAACGACCTCCTGACAATCATCTGATTCAGATCATGTTTTAGCTGCATCAGATCCAGAATAAAGAGACTGGGGTGTCTTTCTCCTCCCTGCCTGCAGGTGGTGATGTTGTCATCTATTTGTCCTCCAGCTTCCTGAGTGTCGGCCACTGATTGGAGGAGGAGTTTACATCCAGGCCATGCTGGGTTCAATTCAATTCAATTCAATTTTATTTATATAGCGTCAATAACAATACAAATCGTCTCAAGACGCTTTACAAAAACCCGGCCTGAAACCCCCAGAGCAGCCTGAAGGAGACGGTGGCAGGAAAAACTGTGTGGTTGGATTCATGGATGTATCACGTAGCTTTTGTGGCTTCTACATGTTTTGAAAGACTAAATGGAACCAGACCAGGTCTCTGTGGAGGTGAGAAGACACTTTTCTAAAGTTGCAGAATTGTAAATGACCGTGTGTCAAAGTGAAACCTTCTCTCTGGACCAGGGGTAACGAGAGCTAACTGCTCTATGAGGAGGACTGAAATCTCTATGGTTCAGTCTTCTGTAAGTAAGACAGTGTTCGTCACAAAAACCTGGCTTCAGAAGAACTGTCCCACTACTGATCTCTTTATTAATATCAGCCACAACATTATGACCACAGACATCAACCATCTTGTGACAGTTCAGTGTTCTGCTGGGAAACTTCTGGACCTGGCATTCATTGGTGTGGATGTTACTTAGGGTGTATTCACACCTGCCTTGTTTAGTTCGATTAAAACGAACTCAAGTTCGTTTCCTTGCTTGGTTCGGACCTTTTTGACCGGTGTGAATACAATCACTCGAACTCTGGTGCGGACCAAACAAGCGGACCGAGACCCAGCTGAGGAGGTGGTCTCGGAGCGGTTCCTACCGAACCCTGGTGCGGTTCCTTTATGGTGTGAAAGCAGCCCGACCTCGATCCGACCCAAGTTGCAAAAATCTACCTTTTTGGATTTGACGAGCTCCCGTAGTTTTCGCGCATCTATCAAGAAGCGTCTGTGTGTCTGTCTGTCTGTGGCACGCATATGTCGCGAACCGTTGGCCCGATTGATTTGAAACTGGGCAGGTGTCTCACTACGGGCACGAAGATGTGCACTGCTAAGTTTGACGTTGTTTGGATAAGAAATGTAAAATATATCGGTAAAATAGATTTTCTCCGCTCTAATATTTCCAGTTGCCTGATGACAGTTCTAAATTATTGCGCTGGCTCAAACGCTAGATGGTAACCATGGCAACGGAGACTCAACGTTATTTTACAGTTTACAGACAAAACATGAGTGATTTGATCATCTATCTATAAATCAAGAATTTCTTTTAACTTATTTGGTGAGTTTGTGTCTGTCTGTCTGTCTGTGGCACGCTGATTTGAAACTGGGCAGGTGTCTTTGTGGGGAGGAGACATGGGTCACGACAATGGTCACAACTGAAAAATCTTCTTCAGCTCCCACTATAGGAATACATACTTCCGACGGGCACTGCACTAGTTATGGGAAATGTAGGATAGCCCAGTGACACACACAACAGAGAGAGACACGTGAAGCAAACAAACGCAGGTAGGTTAGGTAGAGATGAGCCGTGGCTTAACCGAGCTCCGAGGAGACACGCTGCCTCCTAGATATCTGGGCAGATGTCCAGATATCTCAAATGCTGGAGAAAACACATAAAAATGCAGAAGTATATAAGATTTTTAGTAAACAAATGAGAGAGAGGGGATTCCAGCGCTCAGTTTATAAACCATATTGCTAGCATAATAACAAGTAGACCTACAGTACGCAAAGTCTCCATTGTAGCCTATTTACGTGGGACATTTGGCTTCCTTCTTTACCCCGCCTATACGTTTACCAGCCAATGGCTGAACGACCTTAGCACATGTGTTTTTGTTTATAAATTCTGGTCCGGTTGCAATTAATCACAGTGTGAAAGCGAACCGCACTAAAAAAAAAAAAAAGAAAAAAAAAATTGGTCCGGACCAAAGCAAGTGAACTAACGGACCTTCCTGGTGTGAATACACCCTTAGACATGTAGCACCCACCTAGACCAGACCAGGCACCCCCACCCCATAGCAATGACACTCCTTGATGACAGCAGCCATCCCCAGCAGGATGCAGCCTGACACAGACACACACACTGTTGGAATAAAAGTATATCAGTTAGCCCATATTTACTCTATTACTTAAAAGTATTATCATTGATCTATTTTAGTGTTTGTGGGAACGGATTGTTTGTGCAAAGAGTTGTCTCCTCAGGTATACAGGAGCAAGATGGATCGTCGGAGGACCAGGTGCGAAGGAAAAGGAGTTGGACCTCAACTTACGTAGGAACGGTTGAAAACAGGACGTGCGATCAAAGAGAGGGCTACGTGTGCAGATGAGACTTATAGATTGAGAGGTTGCAGCTGTGTGTCCCCCCTTTCCTGTAGTGCTGCAACCCTTTGTAACTAGAAACCTCCCTAATGAAATAAAAAGAGAGGAGACGGTTGAACACGCTTCAGAACGGCATGAGATTGTAACAGCGTGTCTCTGTCCGTTCTCCTCGCGAGTAAGAAATCTAACCCTCTTGTCTTTCTCTTCTTTGTGGTGTTTTGAATGTTTCAGGTTAATTGAACCAGGCATTAACTTTGTGTATAAGACTTTGTATGTCTTAGGCTGGTTGAACCTGACACACACACAAAAACACTTTAGGAACAACTAAAAAACAACAACATGAAGAACAGCACAAGGTGTTGACCTGGCCTCCAAATTCACTAGATCCCAAACTGATTAAGTATCTGTGGGATGATCCACAGAGGCCCCTCCCCTCAAAGACCCCCCCACTAACAACAGGCACCCTCAGAAGGCCCAGTAAAACAGATACTGACTAACAGATACAGGACTCTAGTCATGTGACCTTCAGGTGATAAAAACCTAAACTGTCCACCAGACATTTAGAGCTGAACACTTGGAGGTGAACAGCTTTGGTTTTATTTTGCTTCATATTTAAGGTATCCTGCAAACCTTTAACCGCCTCCTCTCAGAACAAATGGAACCTTATATCTGGTCCAGTCTCAGCTGGATGAACATTATGATTGAATTTATCGTGATCTGACCTCTGACCTCTTGTGTTAATGCAGGAACTTGCAGACCAACCAATGGGAGGCCTTGCTTGTTCAGAATCAGAGCAGGAGGAGGGAGCAGATCTTCCTTCTCCAGAGCTACAACCTAGATGGAGCCAGACTCCTCAGGCCGAGAGAATCATCGTCAGGCATGGACAACAGGGAGGGAGGTGAGAAACTGCTGCTGCGTGCAAATCGCAAACCAACATCTAGTAACAGTCTGAGAGGAGGAGGAAGACAAAAAGAAAGAGGAAGGTTGGGGTAGAGGGTGTGGTCTCAAAGTGAAACTCTCAATGTTTAATTCCTCATCAACATCCTGCAGCCCTGACTCCGTCTGTTATAATGCAGGAGATTATAACAAATAATTATTCCTGGTATTCTCCACCTGCTTCTGTTTGATTGTTTATAAACCTAAAATAAAATGTATGACACATTTTCAGCCAACGTCTTCTCAGTCACATACAGGACATTTCTTTTCTGAATCCATGGGCAGTGGAACCACATTTGAGATGCTGTGATATTCTAAAAGTGATACACTGAGCCTGAGATCAGGTCGAGTGTCCTGCAGAAGACCCAGGTAGTAGAGTAGAAGCAAATAATAATGTGTGGGATGTTAATAAGGATTCTTAGAGGAAAATCAAAAACACGTTTTATATCCCAACCTTTAATAAACAATACATCTTTAAGTTACCAGAATAACAAAGAAGACACCAGCAATCATAATGTTTGAGACAAAATGATAAATTAAAAACATCCATGAACCAAACACAGACCGCCTTTTTTTGGAATTCTTTATTTTCAACGTTTTGCACTACATTAAACATGTGAAATAGATAAATAAATAATTAAATAAAAGATGTCTAGGATAAATATATTTCTTCTCCAAATGTATTTTCATGCAGCTTCACGGAGAACATGATTCTTTCTATAAAGAACATTTCATAGATTATTCTGATCATCTAAAGACGGCAGGTTTTGACTTCTCAGACCACTCATAACAAACTGACTGCATGGCTTTTTATCAGCTATGTGCTGGCAGACATGTCACACACACTACTAAATGTAGAAAAATATCAAAAAGTGTGATTTTCATCCCCTTTATTCTCCTTCATGTTCTGAAAAAAATCTGATCTTCAATCTGAAATAAATAAATAAATAAATAAATTGATATTTGAAATAAGTCAGTGGAAATCTCCCAGCAACAGCGACAGGGGGACAGCAACAGGAGATTTGGCAGTGAGGACAACAGGAACAACACTGGGAGCCACATTGGAAGAAACAATGAGAGCAACTATAGAGGAAACAATGGCGGCAAAGAGCAGGATTGATTAGTGATTAGTTTCTGACCTGATCTGCTGGTCATCAACATCTTGTTTAACAGTTTCTTTAAAATTATTTTAAGAAATTAAATTGTGTGCTTTATGTTTTATAACTTGTTTTAATTTCCTGTTTAAACCTTATTGGATGTTTTATTTGACATGATACCGTTTATCGTTCTACTGACGCCTGTTATTTACGTCCTGTTGACACATTTAGATTCTTTCTTTTCTTAATGTTTATGGATCGAGTGATTTAACGTTTTCTTTTTCTTTACTACATTATTCAGTTTGTGTTCATATTTATTCAGTTTCATTTTACACTGTAGAAAATAGCAGAAATAAACACTAGAATAACTGAGTTTGTTCAGTTTGTTGAGTTTTGACTCAAGCATTGACTCAACAACCTGAAATCACATGTAACTGACATCAGACACAGTCACAGCATCAACATAAATGAGAAACGTCTGTCAGGATAGGAAACTATAAAGATGGCAGCAGGTGATGTTAGTGTGAGAGTTAGTAGAACCATGAGGACACCTGGTGGATGGATAGAGAGTGACAGGAGGCGGAGCTACCAAAGTGAAACTGAAACAGGAAGTGAACACAGAGTCTTCACACCTTCACTCAAATTGGCATGAAAAGATGTTTTTAGAAATGTTTGTAAATTTATTTCAAGAATCAAAAAATCTTTCTAAAAGTGTTCAGATTCTTATTTCAGTTCCAGAATGAGTCTCTATGAGCCTGCTGGCATCCTAAGTGCTGTTTATTCCTCTGTTGGACATAGACGCTGTAACCTACATACGTAGCCTACGTCAGTCTGATCCATTTATACTTGAACCTCGTCAGTCTGGCTCACTCTATAACAACTCCAACACTAGTTGGCGCTGTGTCATTTAAACAGTTGGGGTCATTTTTGTTTCTTCTGCCTGCTTCGCTTTCAACAATGGCGACTGAAACTTTCAAGTAGAGTCGTACAAATGTTTGTATCTCTGAATCTCCACAGTTAACCTTTCCTCCACGTGTTCCATCTTTATTGATCCAAAACTATCAGTTAGAAAATCATGCAGATGTAGAAGGAGCTGGAAATACTAAAGAGGAAACATGCTACTACCAAGAGGTCCAATCACAGCTCTTAGTCTGCGTCGCTGTGATGCGTAGTTACATTTCTGGGGAGGTGCACATCAGGCTGCAGTGTTAGGGTCTACGTTGGGTCATGGCTGTTACCATAGCTACGTCATCAAATTGATGCAGAAACCTAAACCACACGTTACACCCTGCTGTTATGTGCTGGAATGTTTCCCAGCCTGCACCTGAGGTCACTCCTGGTGTGGTCGATTATAGCAGATCTTGACAGGTACCTTGGAATCCCACAAACAAGTGGAAACTGTGAAGAGGCCACGAGGAAAGCAGTCACAGCCAAAGATACCTACATGGAGTGAGGAGGCCGAGGACTATCCTGGAAGAAACATCAGAGAGTTCATCAGGGAGAAGGTCCTCTGATGAAATGCTTAGTGTATACCTCAGGCAGCAGAAACCAGAGGAGGAAGAGCAGAGGAAGAGAACAGTGAACAGAAACATCTGTGCAGAGTAGGGACTGGAAGTCCCAACAAAGACCACACTGACCTCCAGCTCCTCTTCAGATTACACCTCATGAACCCAGTTTACAGATTCTTCCTCTGTTTTTTCAGAGTCATCCTACTCAGAACTCCCTGGAAGTACCAGCAGAAAACAACTAGATGAAGGTAGTTAATGTGAGGGTTCCAGATAATAGAACCAGCTCAGATTCCAAGGAGTTGAGCTCTATGAGATGACAGGTATGAACATCAGGGGTTTTATTTACCTAAAGTACAAAGTAAATACACACACTGAGCCCTTAAAAGAGGTCTGTCAAATACAACTAGAGGAAAATACAACAACTCACAAGCTGCTCATTCTGGATTGGTGTATCAAAACAATACTGTAGAAAAAGGGTTTCTGTTTCTTTAAATCTAAATGTACATCACATTTTTCAATACTAATAAAAACATGATTGAACATGTCCTGTGGTGGGTTGCGTGATTTATCTTGTGTTGAAATCCAAAGACAAGGATCTGCTCTGTTTGAGTTGATCTGCAGAAAAAACAATCCACACTGAATTAATAAAAACACGTCAGACAGGAGTGGGCTTGTCTCTTGTTCCTTATGTTTACTGTGGTCTCATTCTGTTGGACCAGCCAGTGAGTTGTCTAAAAATTACTTAGAAATATTAGAAATATTAACCTAAAAAGTAATCATTTTTGCTGCTTAATTATACATGCGTTGCCCATCATTTAAAACACTTTCTCTCACACCTGTAATGTCTGGTATGACTAGCCCGGTGGAAGAGTGACGTTTCAGAGCCCAAACACAAACATCCAACACGTAGCGGCATCTTATCTTTCATTTCATCTCACTGATGGAGTTCTCTAAAAGTTGGCAGGCTACAGCTGTCAGCGTGGCTGCCATGAGAACAGAAGAGAAGGTCTTTCAAAGGACCTCTGGCTTCTGGTCTTGTTCATAAAGGTGTTTGAAGATGCAGATCTCAGCAGATGCAAAGTGAACACCAAAGATGAAGAATGTCCTGGCAAATTTTCCTTTTCAGAAATTCAGTATCTTTGTCGCCTTCGTTGTGAGTTTCAGCTCCAATGTTCTACTTGACAGCGATGTAGGGACACATCTCTGTATTGTGAATAGATGGCAGACGAGTGTTGCGAATTTGCAACGCACTGCATCTGCTCAGACTGCAACAGAAATAACGCATGTAATCCTCCAATGTCAGTTTGTGCACATTCAGTACATACCTAGGAACCTTTTGCAAGAACTAGTTTCTCGTAGGACCAGTCGGAGTGGGAACTATATCCGGTTAATGGAAGCTAACGAATAGGAAGTTCATTTGTAAATTAATGTTTTAAAGTTTAGAAGTCCTAAGTGAAATGCTTGAACTCTGTTTCAAATTGGATTATAATAGTTAGTGTTATTGTGTATAGTGTGTAATTTGAATTAGTTATGTATTTGTACATATTGATTTTGTAATTTTAGTAAATGTTTTACTGTTTTTCATGCCTGTTGTCTAACTTGCATCATACCTAAAATTATATCTGCAGTGGAAACCAGATGTTTACATCCACTGTGTTAAAATTATTTCTATTTGCTTAATGTCACAATAATGAGAGAGACAATTTCTTAGATAACTTTTTATTACTTTCTTCAAAGTCAGAAGTTTACATACATGTCCTTAGTATTTGGTAGCATTGTCTTTAAACTGTATGACTTGGGTCAAACGTTTCCTTCCACAAGCTTCTCTCAATAGTCTGCTGGAGTTCTGGTCCATTCCTCCTGACAGAACTTGTGTAACTGAGTCAGGGTTGTAGTCCACCTCGCTCCTACACACCTTTTCAGATCTGACCACAAATTTTTCTATGTGATTGAGATCGGGGCTTTGTGATGGCCACTCCAGAACATTGATTTTATCGTCCTTAAGCCACTTTGTCAATACTCTGGCAGTCTGCTTAGGGTCATTGTCCATTTGAAGACCCATTTGTGTCCAAGCTTTAACTTCCCGGCTGATGTCTTGAGATGCTGCTTCAGTATTTCCACATAATGTTCTTTGTGTGCACCAGTTCCTCCTGCAGCATCCCCCACAACATGATGCTACCACCCCCATACGTCACAGTTGGAATGGTGTTCTCAGGCTTACAAGCTTCCCCCTTTTTCCTCCAAATGTAACAATGGTCATTATGGACAAACAGTTCCACTTTAGTTTCACTTTAGTTTCATCAGACCACAAGACAAATATATCTCCAAATATTAAGGTCTTTGTCCCTGTGTGTATTTGTCCCTGTGTGTATTTGCAAACTGTAATCTGTCTTATATATATATATATATATATATATATATATATATTAATTTAAAGATAAAGTACATGCTTTTTTTGAGAAGCTTCTATGATGATAAAAACAAGACCGAACACGCCCTGTGATGGGTTGCGTGAGTTGCCTTGTGCTAAAAGCCAAAGACAAGAATCTGTTCTGTCTGAGTTCATCTGCACAAAAAGAGTCCTCTCTTAATTTCAAATTAAATTTTGAAAACAGGGTTATATTCAGAACACAAGTGTTCATTTGCCTGATACTCAAACATTTATGACCTTTGGATAAAATCTTTTTCTAAAGCATTAACTTTGAGTGCATTGGAAACGTCAGTCATTTTTTTTTTTTTTAGTTATGTTTGTGTTGTCCTGTGTGGTTGTCTCTGTTATGACAGCTCTGGAGGTGGGGTCGGGGCAGGCAGTCAAAAAGGATAGGCATGTGGTCTTGTTCATACAGATTGGTGTTTGAAGCTGCGGCTCTCAGGAGACGTTGACTGAACACCAAAGATGCAGGACTTCTTGACAAACTTTCCTTTCAACAAAATCAGCATCTTTGTCACCATCATTGTGAGTTTCACTTACAATGTTCTGCTTGACAGAGATGTGGGGTGCACTTGCAAAGAAGAAACTTCTGACTGCAACATATACATGGGTCTACCAGCTGGAATCATTTTCTTTTTAATCCTCTGGACAGACAAGACATTTCAGAGAATCAGCAGATTTACATGTTATACGTGTTCACGTTGCGGTGCTAAGTGTTGTGGATTTTCTGGAGTTTTTGTCCGTCACATTGTGAAGGCAACTCTAGTTGGTCTGCTCTGGGTTACCTCTGTCTACATCGATGGAGACTGGTATGTCTGCTGTGAGAATGATCATTCTGAGAAACAGTCTCAGTTAGCCTGCAAAGATAAAAACAACATCACAGCTGAGGAACGAGTGATCATCACTGAACTGAAGAATAAGTCAAGGGTGAGTGTTTCCTTGTTTTATATTCTTCAGATATCAATGTTGTAACAGTCTCATTCTGACTGATCAGTTAAATTTACTGTAAGAATACACTAATATTTACTTTCCCATCTTTATGCTTCATTTTCAGCGCTTTGGCTTCGGTGGACTCTTTGTTATTGTCTGTGTGGCTTTCCTATTGTCTTGTGGATGGAGGAAATGCTGTAACAAATGTTGTAAAAGATGTTCAGATTGTTGTGACAAATGTTGCAACAGTTGTTGTGATAGAGGTATTGTATATGAAAAAATTCTTTTGGAAGAAGGGGAAACTGTGCAGAAAGAGATTTTGAGAAAAGCAGCAAAAGAACAACTGACTAAAGTCATCTTTGAGAAAATAAGTGGAGACGACTGGAAACAATGTCTTGATGCTGCTGATGAAATGATCAACAACTCAGTGAAACCAGAACTAACTACACAGCAACAACAACAGAGGAAGGTGTGGAGGGAGGAAGATGGACAACAACGTCAGGGCAACAACGGTGGTAATGGAGGCAATGGAGGCAACAATGACGGGGGCAGCAATGGTGGTGATGGAGGCAATGGGGGCAACAATGACGGGGGCAACAATAGTGGTGATGGAGGCAATGGGGGCAACAATGACGGGGGCAACAACAGTGGTAATGGAGGCAATGAGGGCAACAATGACGGGGGCAGCAATGGTGGTGATGGAGGCAATGGGGGCAACAATGATGGGGGCAACAATGGTGGTGATGGAGGCAATGGGGGCAACAATGACGGGGGCAGCAATGGTGGTAATGGGGGTAACAATGACAGGGCCAACAACGGTGGTAATCGAGGCAATGGGGGTAACAATGACAGGGGCAACAATGGGGTTACAACGGGGGAAACAACAGTGGTAATGGGATAATAGGGGCGACAATGGTGGTATATATATATATATATATGTGTGTGTGTGTGTGTGAGCGTGTGTATACATACACACGCTCACACACACACACACACACACGCACGCACACACACACACACACACACATATATACACACACATATACACACATACATATATATATATGGAACAGCTAAGATCTCTCTCTCTCTATACATATACATATATATACACACATACACACATCTATGTATGTATATATATATATATATATATGTGTGTGTGTATATATATATGTATATATACACGTCAAGGCAAACAGTTCATTTAGTCATTCATCTTCTATACCCGCTTATTCCTGTTAAGGGTTGTGGGGTCTGCTGGGGCAGATTTAGATTCTTTCTTTTCTTAATGTTGATTTTTTTTTATAAACATGTGGATTGAGTCATTTAACGTTTTCTTTTTCTTTACTACATTATTCAGTTTGTGGTCATGTTACATTTGTTCAGTTTCATTTTACACTGTAAAAAATAGTAGAAATAAACACTAGAATAACTGAGTTTGTTCAGACTTTTGACTCAAACACTGTCAACCTGAAATCACATGTAACTGATATCAGACACAGTCACAGCATCAACATAAATAAGAAACCTTTTAAAGTCCTACTGTCAGGACAGGAATGAGGAGGAAGATCAGAAACTACTAAGATGGCAGCAGGAGATGTTGGTATGAGAGTTAGTTAGTGGAACCATGAGGACACCTGGTGGATGGATTGAGAGTGACAGGAGGCGGAGCTACAAAAGTGAAACGGAAACAGGAAGTGAACACATACAGTCACTTCACACCTTCACTTTAAACAGTGTTGGGCACGTTACCTTTAAGTAATTAGTTATAGTTATTAGTTACTTCTCCCAAAAAATAACTGAGTTAGTAACTGAATTACTCCACTGTAAAAGTAAATAGTTACCAGGGAAAGTAACTGCTGCATAACTTTAAAAAAAATAAAAGTTTAAATACGTCTAAGAAATAGATTTATTTTTTTTCTGAGCTAATGTTCACTTAATAATAATAATAATAATAATACATTTTATTTAGAGAAGCGCCTTTCAAGGTACCCAAGGACACTGTACAAAGTAGGTATAGGCAAGGAACACAAAACACAAAACACCCCCAGACACAAAAACACCCCCAGACACACACAACAGTACACTGAGCACAAAGCGAGGACAGATAAAAACAGGGAAAATAAAATAAAATAAAAGAGGCGGTGCAAGTAGAGATCAGGGGGCTGACAGGTAAGCTAAGCTAAAAAGATGTGTTTTTAATTGAGTTTTAAAAGTGGACATACATGTATTTTGGCGCATCACGAGCGGCAGGTCATTCCACAGTTTAGGACCTGCCACACTGAAGGCCCTGTCACCCATGGAGCGAAGACGCGTTGTGGGGACTGTTAAAAGACATGCGTCTGTAGAGCGGAGGGTGCGGGATTGCAAGTATGGGGTAAGGAGATCTGATAGGTAAGATGGGGCCAGATTGTGTAGGGATTTGTAGACTAAGAGAAGGATTTTGTATTGAATGCGGTAGTGGACAGGAAGCCAATGCAGGTGCTGGAGGATGGGAGTAATGTGATCCCAAGACCTGGTGCGGGTGAGTAGCCTTGCAGCGGAGTTTTGGACATACTGCAGCCTGTTTAGGGTTTTAGCCGGGATGTCGCACAGTAGAGCATGTATTTTGGCACTTCACATGTACGTTCTTGTCTTCTTCCTCAATGAGGTTAAAGTAGTGCCTAAACTTTACCTTTACCTCTGAATGCTCTGATCTCTCCATTGCTGCAGACTATCTCTAATCACTGTGTGATACTGCTATGCGCGCATTTGTCTGTAAACAACACCTGCCCAACTGAACACTGCCCTGCCTCTGATTGGCTTACCATAGCCAATCATCATCACTTATGCGGCTACCGCCCCCACCCCACCCAGAGTCGGTAACGGTGACGGCGTTGTAACGGAGGAAATAGTAATTAGTTAGATTACTCGTTACTGAAAAAAAATAATGCTGTTAGTAAGGCCATTTATTTTAACGCCGTTATTCCCATCACTGCATTTAAATTGATTAAATCGATACTGTCGGCATATCAGTGTAATGATAACGTGAAAATATGTTAAGAAATCAAAAACATGTCTTGTTTATAAAAATATTCAGATTCTCAGCTTCAGTCCCTCCAGAATACTTGTTGAGGCTAAAACTAATCTTAATTAATCTACTTCATTTATTCATAACTTTATTTGAAAACAGGTGTTTATATGAACTGGTTTGTGAGAACAGAATTTTGTTTGTATTGTAGCCTATGTATTATGGACTGATAATTTTGTTTATTGTTTGTTGCCCCTCCTTTTTTGGGTCAGAGCTGCTGCCTCTAGTGATGCAGACACTGATGAGAGTGGGAAGCATGACAGTTTTTTGACTTCAAAGGGCAGATCACAGAAATGTATAAAGTTTTTCATTGCCTTTTTTGTAACAGTAAGCTTATAATCCACGAAAGTGTTTTTTGTTATTAATAAATTTCATCCACGCTGAAGTGATGCTCGATCTGTGACTGTCTTTTGTGTTTGACTGCGTAGTATTGACCTGCTCAGTCGCGTTTCCTGAAAGTTTTGAAGAGAAGCCACAACAAGACATTTATTTAAACAGTGAGTTAAAGAACTGCTTAAAGGCATCCTTCAGAATATTCTTAATTTCTTCTTAAAAATTATTCAAAACTTCCTGAAAACAGACAAAGAGAAGCCAATGAACACAGAAACAGAAACTATAAATTATACTTGTGTATTTGTTTGTTCAGTACAATGAGCCAATATTACATATCATGTCCTCCTTGTGTCCAGTATCTGCTGTGACCTCCTTGTCACTAAATGTTTCTGGTAACTGCTGATCAGTGGTCTACAGCAGCTTGGAGGAATTTTAGCCCATTCCTCAGAACAGAACCACGTCAGTTCTGAGATGTTGGTGGGTTTCCTCACATCAACTGCTTGCTTCAGGTCCTTCCACAACATTTCTATTGGATTAAGGTCAGGACTTTGACTTGGCCGTTCCTAAACATTCATCTTGTTCTTCTTTAACCGTTCTTTTGTTGAACCACTTGTGTTCTCGGTTCTCGTTGTCTTGCTGCATGGCCCAGTTTCTCTTCACATTCAGCTCATGGACAGATGTCCTGACATTTTTTTTTAGAGTTCACTGGTAGAATTCACAATTCATTGGTCCATCAATGAGGACAAGCCGTCTTGGTCCAGATGCAGCAGAACAGGCCCAAACCAGGACATTAGCACCCCCATGTTTGATGGAGGGATGAGGTTCTGATGCTGGAATGATGCAGTGTTGGTTCATCTCATTTAAACCAAACTATTCTACTTTGGTCTCATCTGTCCACTAAACATTGTCCCAATAGTCTTCTGTCTTGTCCACATGATGTTTAGAAATGTTCTTCTTGGAGAGCAGTGTCTTTGTCCATCACACCATGGTTGTTCAGTGGATTCATCAACATTAGCATTAGCCAATGAGAGAGAGGCCTTTAGCTGCTTAGAAGTTCCCCTGGGTTCCTTTGGGACCTCTTAGAGTACTATGGATTGATCTTATGAGCAAGATGGCGGCGCACACGGTTGCAGCGGCTCAGTGTTTCCCCGATCGGTGCTATGTATGGCTGTTTTTGTACGTTACGTCTCTTGTTTTGTGTACGTTTTGTCGGGTGAACAACATCTATAGCCGGCATGATCTCCTTAAGATTGGACTATGTCATGAACGGTGTGTAACCAGCGAGTTTTTCCGCACACACAAGATTCTGGTGGAGTTGGCCAGGAGCCCCCAGCTCCCCATGGATTGCCATCCCAGCAGGGAGGAGGCGCAGGCGGGGTAGAGAAAGGATGCAAAAGTGAGGCTGCAGGGCTGGCAGGCTAGCCAGGCTAGGAGGCAGCCACTCAAACCACCACTTCCCAACCTATTTCTCACGAATGCCAGATCCCTCGTGAACAAAATGGACGAGTTGACGCTACAGACTGCAACGAACAACACCGTGAAGGATGCGTGCATTCTGCTTATCACGGAACCTGGCTTCACCAGTCCATACCGTATTCTGCTATTGAGCTAGCATGCTACACCACACAGCACCATGACAGAGTAGTGGACTCCAGGAAGAGCAGAGGAGGGTGGCGCTGTGTGTACGTGAACAAAAGCTGGTGTACCAACGCAGTGAACGTAGACAGTCACTGCGCTCTGGATTTAGAATATCTGACTGTTAAATGCAGGCCCATTTATGTCCCAAGGAAGTTCACTGTGATCATGATTACAGCTGTTTACATCCCACCGGATGCTAATGCTAGCCTGGCTCTCGGACTTTTGCAGGCTAGCATTTCCAAACAGCAGAGCATGTATCCTGATGCTGTGAATATAATAGCAGGTAATTTTAATCATGATGACTTAAAGACAGCACTCCCTAAACTCCACCAGCATGTGAAGTGTGCTACAAGGGGAATAACACCCTAGACAAGGCCTAAAGGGCCAGACCACTACCACACCTGGGTCAGTCTGACCACTTGTCCTTGCTGATAATCCCCGCATATGCCCCCCTCAGGAAAACTGCTCCAGCCATCAAAAACACTGTTACCACATGACCAGAGGGTGCCTCTCAGCAGCTGCAGGACTCCTGGATGACACGGGGGGTCCAGCAGCTGCTAAAAGCGAGGAACACCGCATGGGGGTACGGCAACAAAGATGACTTCTGCTTCCTGGGAGTCTCTATGTCTCCTCCACATAGAGGAGAGCCTATCCTGGAGCATGAACACCTTTGAGCTGCTGAAGAAGGTCCAGCAGAGGTTGTACTTCCTGAGAATACTGAGGAGGAATAAAATCACCCAAAGGCTGCTGGTGTCCTTCTATCGTGCCTCCATCGAGAGTATACTGACATACTACATGTGTAGATGGTACACCAGCTGCATAGCGGCTCAGAGGAAAGCGGTCCAGAGGGTCCTCAACGCCACCCAAAAGATTGTTGGCTGCCCTCTCCCCACACTGGAAGAACTACGCAGTTCCTGTTGTCTCAAAAAAGCTCAGAACATTATAAAGGACACCCACCATCCTGGTCACTCCCTGTTTGAACTGTTACCTTCAGGCAGATGGTACCGATCAATAAACACAAGGACAAATAGACTCACAGTTTTTATCGAATAACAACCCTCAATGTTGCACAAAAATAATATGCACTTTTCTGAAATGACTGGGTGTTGTTTTTTTTTTTATGCAATGACTGTGTGTGCATGTGTGTGTGTGTGTGTTACCTATGCTGCTAAATGCTGTTAAATGTTGTTAAATGTTTTTTTTATTATTATTTATAATGCACTGATAGGAGAGCACTTTTAATTTTGTTGTTCTTGTGACAATGACAATAAAGACCTATTCTATTCTATGTTGGTGGATCAATCTGTCTGACTGTGGATTATTTGTGGGTTCCAAACTCTTTAGAGATGGTTCTGGAACATTTTCCAGCCTGATGAGCAACAACAACTCTTTCTCTGAGCTCCTCAGAAAGCTCCTTTGTCCACAAACATGTGTTGTGAAGATCAGACTGAGACAAATCCCTGATTTATTGAAACTAAACCAGGAACTGAACCACACCTGAGTCTCATTACATTGATGGAGACACTTCTGAACACATGGACTCTGATTTACTCCTAGTGGAGCACCTCTTTAAAGGACATATCATAGTCTACAAGTAAATGATCTTCTTGTGTTGAATAAATCATATGAACCTTCTTAGTAGCTCGATCATTAAGGTACTTGTGGTGTAAAATGTGAAAACAGGAAATAACAGGTTTCCTGTGGGTACAGATGGCATGAGCTGCAGGTCTAGTAAACTTAGCTCATAAACATCTGAACTGAAGCCACGGTGCTGTCACTGTCTGAGACTTTATATAATCCAAAAGATTTCAAAGAACAAATGATCTTTTGTCTCTCGTTCCTGTTTCTGTGGAAAGATTCAAACTTTTAGTAATTATCCCAACAAGATCTCATTCATGTTCAGAACAAAATACTTTTTATTTTACCACAGCTGAATAGAAACCAGGAAATGTGTGTGGTCTGGATGGTAGAGGTCGATGTTTCAGCTCTCAGCAGACTCTGAGATACTCAGCATCTTCGTCACATCGTTGTGAGCTTCACCTTCAGTGTTTCCACGACTTTCATACTTTATTTAACGCTGTGGACAGACGAGACGATTCAGAGTTCTTCAGATCCATGTTCATGTTCATGTTGTGGTTGTTCTACTGTGGAGCGGGAACCAACAGCTGAGGAGAATGTAATCATCACTGCACTGAAGAATAAGTCACAGGTGAGTGTTTCTCTGTTTTATTCACCACATATCTGACTGTTATTCTAACTTATCTGAACTGTCTTTGTGCTTCTTTTCTTTGGCTTCTCACTCTGACTCTGAATCATTGTTTGGCTGCTCTTACGTTGAAGTCTGAAGGAGCAAATGCATCTGATGTTGACTGGAGAGGAAAATCATCTGGAGACACGTTGGAGAGAAAAACAAACAACCGGTTGGCTGAAGGAGCGAGAACTAAAACGAAGCGATGTTTGGATGCTGCTGAAGATCTGATCAGAACTGACCCGGTAAACGATCAAACCCTGCCAGCTGCTTGTTGTTCACCCTGATGCTCTTTCCTGTGCAAAGAGGAAACACGTGGGTGGTGTTCATTGCAGGTCGCAGATGACTGAGCTCTGAAGATGCAGGCACTCATTCCACCTCTGCAGCAGTTCCTCGGTCAAGTCAAAGACAATGCCAACGCCTTCGTTTTCACCGCTCTGGTCTTCAGCTCCACTACGTTTGAGAACAAGTTTCCGTGCTCTTGTAAACCACAAGCAGCTTTCTGCGCGGCCTACATCACTTTGCCGTGTCTGGTCGTGACCGCCATGATGCTCTTGACGGACATGCCGTTCCAGAGAGCGTGGAGGTTCACAACAAAGTACTACTCGTGTCATTTTATCTGTGTCCTGTTGCGTCGCATCGCCAGG
This sequence comes from Chelon labrosus, assembly GCF_963514085.1. Classification (NCBI taxonomy): domain Eukaryota; kingdom Metazoa; phylum Chordata; class Actinopteri; order Mugiliformes; family Mugilidae; genus Chelon; species Chelon labrosus. The sequence goes on from NC_140360.1 coordinate 507,411, forward strand.
GCTCTGTGTGTCGGTCTGCTGTGGGCTGCATGTGTGCTCATCGATGGAGAGTGGTTCATCTGCTGTCATAATCCCAATCCCAGAGTGGTGGCAGACCTGCAGTGCAAAGCCAAGACTGACATATTGGGTCCAGGTGTAGTCATGACCGTGGAAGAAATGAAGATGAATTCAAAGGTAAGTCTGTTCTTCTTCTTCTTTAGAGACAACAGCTGCTTTAGAGACTGGCGTCCTCCGAGAAGTTCTCTGATTGTTCTTCCTGAAGAAAACCAGACCTACTCAGGATGTTTGTATATTTTCAGACCAATGCAGCCTTTACTATTAGAAATCAAACCTTCCCTGATTGGCTGGGCTCTGACTTAACTCTCATGTTTGCTGCTTTGCTGCAACAAATAATAAAATACACCAAATAGTTAAATTCAAATCTTAAATCAGTTTAAACTGGTCTAAATATTTGAATAAGCTCCCATGGTGGTTCCACTGAGAGGGAGGAGAACATGTCCCTCTGTTTGGTATAAAAAACTGATTTACCAAGATGTTGGCACCAGAACCAGACTGATGGACTCGGTGGAGGTGGAGGTACTACTACTTCCACCCCTTTCTTGCTTAAACTCTTCCTCCTCCTCCTCTTCTTCCTCTTCTTCCTCTTCTTCTCTATTTCCAGTAGATGTGATGCTCCTCTTCATCACTAAAGTTCTACAGTGATTGATGTTCTGATGTAAACACATGTATTTATTTAGTCTCCATGGAAACGGTTCATCTCTGATCACAGTCACTGATCATTGGTTGTCAGAGTCATGTTTAGACAAACCAAGGAAGTCTTTCATTCTGAAGGAGGGAGGAGTCTGAAACCAGGAGGACAGAGACGAGCAAACACTTTGGAGACAGAAAAGATGAAAAAGTTTCAGTAACTCATAGATATTTCTGAATGAAACCAAATTAGTAGTGTTTGTAGGAAGAAAGAAGAGTTTTCACGGTTAATTTTCCAACTAGAGCATCACCAGAACACTTCTCTAGAATACGATGTAAACCCTCAACTGTCCCTTAATACCGTGATGAAACATGCTCATGCTTGTTGTTTTTCAGATGTATGGTGTGAGTTTACTCCTTGCAGTCACCTTCGTGGCAGCCTTCCTGCTCACAGCCTGGATGATCTGCGCCGACACCTGCACACTGAAAGGCTGTGACAAAGAAATTCTGGTGCACGAGATGATTCTGGAGGTGGGCGATGAAGTCGTGTCAACAGCCATGAAAGAAAAACAAAAGACGCTGTTGACTAAAAGAGCAGAGGATTACATCAGTAAAGAAGAGTGGACAAGATGCTTGGACATCGTTGAAGATGCCATTTTATACCAGGTGACTCAGTCAGTCAACTCTTTAGCATCGTTTCTCTTCTTTCAGTAAAAACATAAAAAGGTGTGAAAAGCAGCAGCTGGTTATATTTGTGATGGAGGTGGGATGATGAGCTGGATATAAAGACCTCCAGAAACGAGATCTTGAAGGCAGAACCCCAGAGCATCAAGTTCTAGGTCTAGGCTTTGTTTGATCGTTGACGTTTCTGCTAATGTTTCTATATCTATACAAAAAAAAATGATTTTATTCAAAAAGTGTTTGTTTGTTACTAGCTCAAAAATAACCACCCCAAACCCTAAAATAACTGACATCAAATGCAGATGTTATTGTTTTCATGACCTTCTGTGGTCCTTTAGAGTCTATCCACATGGTTCTACATCAACTATGAACCACATGGTGACTTGACTGACAGAATCTGAGCCCTGAACCTGAACTATACACATGTTCATTTGTCTCCATCTAGTGGTCTAATGGTGGTACTACTTATAATAAACACAATACAGCCATCTAGTAGTGAAAGTTAGCTTAGCATTGCTATGTAGCATGCCTTGGTGACTGGTTTCCCTGGGGAGTTCCATGTGTGAACAACATGGAGGAAATCTCAGTCTTCTTCTGGATTGTATAATGATCACAATGGTAGAATGTGATGATGTCCAGGATAAATAAAATGTCCAAAGGCTGAATTGTGTGTACGTTGCCTCCTGTAGTGGAATCAGTAGGATTTTGTAGCCAGATTCACTTTCAAGAGGTAAGAACCCAATGTGGAACACTTTGGGTTCTTTAGTTCTCCAGATGGAATAAAAAGTCTCCATGAGTAATTTAACAGAAAGGCTCAGATATCTGTGACAAAAGCTTTTGTCTGTGGTTTTAATAATTATGTTTTGTCCGTGTTGTCAACCTGAAATATTCTCAAGCTTGTTTTTGATTCATTAATGTTTCACAGATGGAACTTTATCCACTTCCTGTTTACTTCCTGGTTTAAAAGTTTATAAGTTTAACCAGTGAAGGTAAAAATAAATGTCTTTAACTTTATTAACAGTTTAAAATCCTTACAGGGAACAAGTGGCTCAAATGTGAAGTCTAAAACACAACCATCATCGGTAAGTGTCCTTTTCCTTCTAAACTAAACATCTAAATGTGTTTAAATGTAAAGTGAAGGATGATCACGTGTTCACTGTTTATTACCTGGATGTAGGAACAGTCACTTCACCACAGCAGATCTCTACGCAGACAGCTCTTAGGCTGCTGTCGTCCATCACAACGGGACGTCAGTGTACAAATGGAGTCAGACACCAATGATGATTCAGACGATGACGCTGCTTCAAATACAGTATGTGTGACTGATTCAGGATAACTGCATAAATGAAAGAGTCAAAGATTCAGACCTGCTTGATTTTTTGGTAACACTTTACTTGAATACGTGTTCATAAGACTGACATAACGCTGTCATAACCATGACATTACACCTGTCATAAACATCAATGAATACTTATGACAGCTGTCATTAAGTGTCATTCGGTAAGTTATGTCACTTTTGATGTAAAGTTGACATTGTTTGAGATGTCCTTGTTATGACAACTTGACATAAACCAAGACAACAAAACCTGTCATAAACATGTCATTGCAGACCTAATTGCCAAACAAAAAAAAAACCATTTAGCTTGATGTCTTAACGTGACATTAAGCCGTCATATATGGATGGTTTTGACACTGGCTGTCACAAGACCATTACAATTGCGTCATAAATGTTGTCCTTTTCATTAAGATGTCGTTAAGTGTAACTACTCTGCCAAATGAGTTTATAACTGTCACATTTCCCTCCTACAGTGATTTAATAATTTTAACTTTTCATTATGGTGTCATTAAGGGTCATTACCTAGTCAAATCAGTTTATAACAGTGTCATGACTGTTTTCTCTGGATTCCAGTAAAGTGGAAAGACTTTGACTTTCCATTAAGATGTCATTATGTATAATTACATGACAAATCAGTTTATAACTGTGTCATGACTGTTTTCTCTGAATTCAAGTAAAGTGGAATGATTTTGACTTTCCATTAAAATGTCATTAAGTGTAATTACATAGTCAAAGCAGTTTATAACAGTGTCATGACCATTTTCTCTGAATTCAAGTAAAGTGGACAGATTTGAATGTTTCGTTAAAATGTCATTAAGTGTAATTACACTGTCAGATGATATGAATACATTAACAAAAGCAACAGACAAGTCAAGAGATAGTGTTTCCGTAATGTATTGCAACACAAAACATTTTATTGTGATGTTATCCAAAGCATTTTTTATTTTTTTTTTATCCAGTCCTTGTCAGCTTTCAGGTCCCTGTTGGCCTCCTCCAGGTAATTAACGCGCTCCTCAAGGTGTTCAATCTTCTGTCGATCCATCTTGGTTTGTTCCTTCAGTTTGGCCAACTCCAATGTCCCTGTTGGAGACACTGAAACAAAGGAAGTATTTCAAGTGGATTACTGAGGTCAGTGAATGGTGGTGGTGTACTGGAGTGCATTATATTGAGTACACCAACAAAATTCCCAGTATTTTTGTGCGTATTATTTATTGAGAAGACAGGCAAAAATGGAAATACGTGCCTCAACCAGCCAACTACTATATATATTAGTATAAATAAAAAGTAAATTTCCAAGCCTACTGGCGAAAGGAGGAAAAAAAATAGACTTACTTTTCTTCTTCGGGGAATATTTGATTGGCTTTCTTTTCTTTGGCTGAACAGGGACCTCTTCAAATTCTTGTGCCAGGTCCTCCTCCACCTCTTGTAGCACCTCTTGTACGTTTGTTGAAACGGGTATCCATCTAGCAGCAGGTGTAAGCAAAGAACACAGCACCATGTCATAGCAGCTAAAGTTGCATTAGTTAAGATACAATAGTCAAACCTAACATCATAGTTGTTTAGAATTAGCGACAAGAAAACGGGAGGAAATACTACTAACGTAATAGTCTGTTGGCTGCAGTTGTTAAGTACTTAAAGGCTACAGAGTTAGCAGCCAGTTTAAGCTAACTTTAGCGTTAGCGTTCAGCATTAGTTGCTGAACGCTAACTTTACCTAAACCGCAAAGTCCATAGACTGTAAACAAAAAGACGTACTGGTTATAATGTCCTCTTCAAAATAAAAATCCGTATTTCGTTTTAGCTTACCTCAAATAGTAAACCTTGCAGATCCAGAATCCAGATTCCTGCGTTGCGCTCCTGTGTCCGTCTGTCGCGGAGGGATCTCTCTACATAGTCACGTAACGTAAACGTGAACGTTACGTTATGCGCGCATTCAGTTCAAATTCAATTTTGAACAACACTTGTAAACAGTGATGAAATACTAACAAATATGTTTTGTTTATTTGGTTCTACATAGAGTGTGTGTCTCTTCGTTCAGTGCTTCTCTATGCTCTCAGTGCTTTCTTCCGGCAACAGACAGTTCAGTTTCCCCAAGATGGCGCCCGCCTGGATATGCGAGCCAGATGCCAACGGTACTGTGTTCCTTTTTTAATAAACTGCCTGTATACTTGCAAAGTTCTCAATGCTTCGGTTTACATGTAGAGACCCTAGTTATGCTACCGTGTAAGTGTGGTGATATTGTGAGCCTTGTTAGTGGTATAGAAATAGCGATTTCTTTTTATGTGTCGGTGTGCCCCGAAGGCTAGTGTTATACGCTAAATAGCGGTTTGCAAGAAAACTGGTCACATTTGACTAACAAAACAAATGCATGAAAACAAATACCAGAGAACGGTCGAACTCGGTACACATGTGTTATTAACCCCAGGTTCATTTTGCGCCGGAGTTCCCCTTTAAGCTGCACAACAAACTTTATTAACAGTTTAAAATCCTTACAGGGAACAAATGGCTCAAATGTGAAGTCTAAAACACAACCATCATCGGTAAGTGTCCTTTTCCTTGTAAACTAAACATCTAAATGTGTTTAAATGTAAAGTGAAGGATGATCACGTGCTCACTGTTTATTACCTGGATGTAGGAACAGTCACTTCACCACAGCAGAAGTCCATCACAACTGGATTCACCCATCGATGATGATTCAGACGCTGCTACAAATACAGTATGTATGAGCTGTGGTGCAGCTCTTCATCTAACAGATCACTGTGGCTGCTGCTGTTTTCTTCCTTTACTTCCTGAAATGATTCCAGCTGATCTGCTCAGATTAGTTTTAGCTACACAGTTAATGTTTCTCCACTTAGGCTGCACAATCAAGCCTGCTTCCAGTAGACTTGTCTCCTGTCATCTTGTCTTGAGGCCAGTAGAGGTCGCTGCTGCTTCAGTCTTCACTCCAACCAAAGACTCTGAAACCTCCTCTATGTGTGAATCCTACTGGAAAATTTCAGCTTAATTTTTAGACAATAATATATTTTTTCTTTGTTTCTTTGTTTTCCAGGATGAAAACGAGGACGGAAATGTTGTTTTGCTCCAAATGAAACCAATAGCTGGTTCAGTTTAGTCTCAGGAGCCAGAAACAACATCTGTTAGACTGAACCAGATCAACTGAAGGATTGTTTTAATCAGGTTAAATGGACGAGTTAGTCAGTTTCTTAAGCTTGGTACAGCCACTGTAAATATTTCTTGTAGCCTTGACACGTTTACTCTTATATAGTTTTTTCTTACTTCATTCTATTTTTAAAAATCTTCATCAAAGACCTTCAGAGTTTAAAGCTGCTCTCTGGAGCATCTGAACCATGGCAGCAAGGTGATGATTAAACCAGCAGAGGCCAGGAACTTCTGAACCTCTGAGTGTAAAGACCTCACAGCTTTATATCTGTAGAATTGTAACATTAACTATATTTTATTAGTAGCTATACTCTGGAGTTATGATAGTTTCATTATGAAGAAGGAAGTGCAACACATTTCAGGTTGAACTTAAATAATACTCACCCATATCAACCTCTGGACCAATCAGAATGTCCTTTATTCTGCTGTCTTCCTGGTAGTCTGAGTTCATTACAGAGTGACTCCAGCTTGTTAACATCAGGTTCTGTTAACCCTCTCAGCATCCTCGTCTGTGGTCTTCTGGTAGAACCACATCAAAGCAAGTAAGTGAGAGACTCAAGTCTTTACTATAATTCTACAATGTTCGTTGTTCAGTGTTAGCAGTGTTACCGTAGTTATGATTCTCATGCTCTGGTTATTGTGCATCTACCAGATTAGTTAGGTCCTGTCCAGAAATGATGATGCATATATAGGGCCTTAGTGTGAGTGATAACTACTGAGTCTGAGGCCACGTCCACACGTACGAAAACGATCTTTTCCCTCTCCGTTTTCGATGGCATCGTTTCAAGAAATATCCGCGTCCACACAGATCCGTTTCAGTACGACTGAAAACGCTACTTCATATTCCAGGCCTATAGGTGGCGCTGTTTCGGTTTCAGAAATTCACCAAAAACGCAGAGGAAGAGGCGGAGCATGCGCACAAAGCTTGAGCGCTGTTTACAAATCGGCTTTAGAAGAAAACAAACTCAAGGAGAAATTATATTTTGCCCTGGTAACCCTAATAGGCTCAATATCTTCTCCAGCAGGAACACGAGCATGTAGTCCGCCATTGTTGTTGATGTTGTTATGAGACGTCTCGCGGGATATAAGTGGTGGAAGGCTCGAGGGGTGTGGCGATGACATCATCGTTTTCTCCGAACCCCGTTTCTCCCAGTTGACACGGCAACACATAACCGGCGTTATCAGAAATCTCCACTTTGGCCGGAGTTTTTAGAAATAATCGTTTTCTGTGACAAAAACGGGGTTTTCGTGTAAATGAGAGGCCAAACCGCAGGGAAATATCTGCGTTTTCCCTTCGTGTAAACGGGGCCTGAGCATCCTGTGTTTTCTTTACTACCATAATGTGTTTGCCAAAGTTGTTATTCCTTATCTAACAAAGTGTTCCTGGCACATATCTCAGTGGAAGCAGGACCAGTGTGCAGCTATGTTATGTGGCCAGTAGTGTATGATAAATTATCCAATGTTTACTGTGTTACTGCCATTAATACATGGAGTAATATGTACATTTGAGTTTGATAGTGATATTTGTATTGATGGAACATTACGTTACTGCTTCCATTCATACAGAGCCACTGTTACACCAGAATTATGTCCAGAAGTTCATTTGCAGTAGTGAAGAATAAATGCTGTGAATTTATCTATGTGATTCTGACTGATCTCTACAGTGGTGTGTTAAATATATCAGCGTGTCCATGAAATAATTACAATTTGAACACAGATACAGTGCTAGTAGGTTTTCCTGTAAAGTAATTTCTGCATAAAATGACTCAAAACATCCTGAAAGTAGACAAAGAGAACACAATCGAATAAATTAGCAGAAATGTTTGACTGTGTGTTTATTGAATAGAAGTGAGCCAATATTACATATCAGTGAGGTGAACCTCTAGGATTACAAGTTAATTTGAAGGTAAAATCAGAGTCCATCTGTTCAGAAGTGTTTCCAATCATTGTGAGGAGACTCTGGTGTCGTTCAGTGACTGTTTAGGGATTTGTCTCAATCTGATCTTCACAACACATGTAATCCAATACAAATGTTGTGGAAGGACCTGAAGCAAGCAGCTGATGTGAGGAAACCCACCAACATCTCAGAACTGAAGTGGTTCTGTTCTGAGGAATTATTCAGAGCTTTGAAAGCTGTAAAGATAAAGAAAGGGATCAGTCACTGAGTCAGTTTTCCTCTACAGCCTACGTTTGTGTTCAGCTGATGAGAATCGTTGCTGTCGTCTCTGGAGGAGGAAGTCTGAGGATACGCAGCACAAACACATCATTAAACAACTGATTTCTCAGCAGACGCAGACTGAACACCAAAGATGAAGGACTTCTTGACAAATTTTCCTTTTAAGAAACTCAGCATCTTCGTCACCATCATTCTGTGTTTCATCTACAATGTTCTGATTGACAGAGATGTGGGGTACACTTGTAAAGATGAAGATCATGACTGCTATTTATACATGGGTCTACCATTTGGATCAATATTTCTTGTTCTACTGTGGACCGACAAGATGTTTCTGAGAATCTGCAAATATACGTGTGCATGTACGTGTAAACGTAAATATTCATGGAGATGCTGCACAACGTGTTGCAGCCCATGTTGCAGTGCTAAGTGTTGTGGAATATTTGTCATTTTATTCAGTCACATTGTGAAGGCAGCTCTAGTTGGTCTGCTCTGGGTTGTTTCTGTGTTGATTGATGGAGACTGGTGGGTCTGTTGTTGGAGCGATCAGTCTAAGATACAGTCTCAGTTAGCTGGCAGAGATAGAAACACCTTCACAGCTGAGGAACGAGTGACCATCACTGAACTGAAGAATGATTCACGGGTGAGTGTTTCCTTGTTTTATTCATATGTTCAAACTGTATACCACTGGTATAAGAGTCTTATTGTTACTGATCAGTCTGTTTATCATCATCAAGTCTGTGATGGGATCAAATCTTTGTGCTTCTTTTCAGATCATGGGCTTCTCACTGTTACTCATGATCATTTCTTTGGCTTTTCTACTGGCACTGTGTGGTCAGAGCAAATGTGGCTGCTGTGACAGACTAGTGTATGAACAACAGATATTTGAAGAAGAGGAAAATGTTCTGGAGACACTTCTGAGAGAAGAAGCAAACAAAGAGTTGACAGAAAAAATTAGAGAAAAAATAAAGGATGGAAAATGGAACGAATGTTTGGACGTTGCTGAAGAACTAATTGAGACTGGACCAACCCCAGGTATATAATCCAAAGCCATCAGCTGATGTTGTTGATGCTGTGTTGTCTTTTATTCTCAGTATATAAAGGAGTTTATAGAAGAGTTTACAGGAGGAACACAATCAGACTGAATCTGTGCTGGAGAAGATCTGAAATATGACATTATTATCATTAATGTGTTCACTCTGAGATTCTGATCTAACTGTAGTCATGTTGTTTTACTGTAGAAAGAAGCTGAACTAAAGCACCTAATAACCAACCACATCATCACTGTGTACAGCTCTACATCTAATAAAACTCATCTTTGACAATGTTTACACATTCTTCTTCTTCTTTTCAGGACCAAGCAATCTAATTGAACTATAGAACATTTAAGGTACAGAAAATATGATTCACTCAATTTAATATACTTTTTTGCTTTGTTTTGTTTTTCAGAGAACAGAAATAATTCTTCATGTTTTATATTGTTTTATATTAAACCTTCATGTCTCCGGTATAATGAACAAGTTAATCATCTGAAATGTTTCATTTATGCAAAATGGAATAAAGTCCCATGAAATAATATATAGAATAAAATAGATAATATAAAGTACAATGAAGTCTCATGATTAAAGTTACATTTAAATAACCTTAACTGAGGATTTCACCTTCATTTTTCAGACTCCACACAGTTACCAGAGGACAGAAACCAGCTTATAAAACATAGAAATGACAAATCAAATATAATCAAGTATCTTTTCTTTTCAGAGAACACAAATGATTTCTATTGTTTATATGTTTTGTATTAAACGATGTCTTGTCTCCAATATAATGACCAAGTTAATGATGATTAATGTGTTCACTCTGAGATTAAACCTTCAGGTTAATTTATATAGTTGTGATCTAGTTGTAGTTTGAACCAAACTGTAGTCATGTTGTGTTACTGTAGAAAGAAGCTGAACTAAAAGAGACTAAAGAAGAGGAAGTGAAAGCACTGATTATAAATGTACAGTTACAAACATGAATAGTAATGAAATGAAAGCTCCTCCTAAATGGTAAATGATGATTGTAAATAAGAACTCATCTTTATGTTTTCATTTTCTTTAACATGTGAATCACAGACAGCATCAACTGTTAGAACAGATAGTTGATAAGATCCTGGAAAACAGTTGATCTGAAGCATTTTGTCAAATAAATGATAAACTGAGGAACTATCTGAGATGTTCTGACTGCCTTCAATGTCTCAGTGAAAAACATGAGAACAGAACATGATGAGATCTGCAGTTCACAACAATTCAGTCACATGAAGGAGGACCACATCAAGAGTTCAGCTCAGCAAAGACTTGACCTCATCTTTATTAATGCACCGCCCAGCAGGCACGCTAAGTGACCCAAATCAAACACACCCACAGGTGCATTGTGGGTGGAGGAACCAGGATTACTGCATAAATGAAAGAGTCAAAGGTTTGAGTCCTGGTTGATTTGGTGACACCAGTAGTTTCTGCTGGGAAGAAGAAATGTTACAGAATTTTTTCTTTTTTTAATATTAAAGTGAAGAGAATCATTTGTACAATTATCTAAGTGAGGACATAATACATAGACTTTTTTTTTTAGATATATCATGACTGAGAACCTTCAGTCTTGTCTCTCTTGGTTCGTAGTGTAAGAGTCGGTTAAGTTTCATTTCTCTGCCGGACGAGTGAGTGGCCACTGACTCTTTGTTAATCAGGGATCCACGAGCAGCGGTTATGAGTTAAGTTTCATTTCTCTGAGTATTGTGCGTAAGTGAGTGAGTGTCTGAGTGCCTTAGTTTGCTAGTGGTCAAGTCAGGTGGTACTTTTTGTTTCTCTGCCGAGTGAGATGTAAGATGTTTGAATGGTTCTGTTTATTGATTATATATCAATCAAACGTGGTAGAACTCAACTGAGCTGGTTATACAGACTCTAGATTCATGATTCTTGAGTCGTCTTTGATGGCCGGTTCAATGAGCTGAATCTTTTTCACTGAATTCTTTTCCACCGCTACTGAATATTAATTAAAAATGAATGAAAATTAAACTGAATATGTCATTGTTATCATTAAAAAAAGTGACAGGTAAAAATAGATTATGACGGGATTTTTATGACACTGTCAGTCAAAATGTCAGACAATGAAGAAGTCTAGGCACAAATCTGGGGAAGAGTACAGAAAGATTTCTGCTGCTTTAAAGGTCCCAGTGAGCACAGTGGCCTCCAACATCCGTACATGGAAGAAGTTCGGGACCACCAGGACTCTTCTTAGAGCTGGCCGATCGGGGGAGAAGGGCCTTAGTAGGAACTGGGTTACTAGTCAGGATAGAGGGAAAGATTAATACAGCAATGTACAGAGACATCCTGGATCAAAAGCTGCTCCTGCTCTTGACCTCAGACAGGGGCGACGGTTCATCTTCCAGCATGACAACGACACTAAGCACACAGCCAAGGTTTTAAAGGGAGTGGCTTCAAGACAACTCTGTGAATGTCCTTGAGTGACCCAGCCAGAGCCCAGACTTTGAATCCTATTGAACATCTCTGGAGAGATCTGAAAATGACTATGGTGCAGCGACGCTTCCCATCCAACTAGCTTGAGAGGTGCTGCAAAGAGGAGTGGGTGATGTCAAGCTTGTAGCATCATATTCAAAAAGACTTGATGCTGTAATTGCTGCCAAAGGTACGATTTGAGCAAAGGCTGTAATTTTTTCTTCACGTTATCATTATGGGATGTTGTGTGTAGAATTTTGAGGAAAAGAATAATTGAATCCATTTTGGAATAAGACTGTAACATAACTCAAAAAAAGTGAAGTGCAGTGAATACTTTCTGGATGTGTACTTATAAAATAGAAACTCCTGACTGTGACGTTTTCTTGCCTCTGAACATGTTGAAATAAATGTTGGGACATTGTGGAAATTTTTGGAGATTTATTCAAAGTCATTCAGACAGACCTATCATTCTGAGAAACAGTCTCAGGTTGGGTGCAAAAAAGTGCAAAACCAAAGCTAAACAAAATCATTTGTTGAGTCACTCCACTGTGGTATTTTAAATGTCTTCTTCCGAGTCTCTTCCAGTATTGTTGGAATATAAAGTCAGTGGGAAGACTCCAGGTCTGCACAGATGCAAGATGGAGAGCTTCAAGAAAGCAGGAAAGAAGCTTTACTAAACATTTTCTCCATCAGTTGATGTCTATCTCGCCACCATTTTCATTTTTGTCTACCATGTTGTTTTAGAAAAGGAGTTTGAGTGTGCTTGTAAACCACAAGTTTCAGACTGTAATTTGAGGCTGAAGGCTGATCTTTGTTGGCTTTTGGTTTCAGCCACTGGCATATACACTCACTGAGCATTTATCAGGAGCATCTGTTTAATGTAATCCAGCATGACAGCTCTGTCATAAATCACATTATGTTTTCAGAAAGGTGATAATTCCACTCTGTTCAGGTCTATTTTAAATATTGAAGTCGTAGTGGGTGTTTATGCTAAATGACAGGACAGGACATAATATTAGGAACACTAGTCGACTAAAATGTAGAAGTTTGATAAAAGAATTTGTGGCAGAGCTATTTTAATACATTGCATGTGGTTCAGAAATAATACTAAAACCTTCTAAAACTTAAACCTTCACCACCTCTCACTCATAGATTTGTTTTTGACCGTCCCCTATCATGAGGGGGTCTAATGCTGGTGTCCACTGCTGTCCTGTTGAAGGGACGAACCTCTCATTCTTTGATCAGAAGCAGACAGCAGTAAATCCATATTAAATGCACTAATAATAAAACTTTACCCACTGTTTAAAACAGTTCACAACAATTCAGTCACATGAAGGAGGACCACATCAAGAGTTCAGCTCAGCAAAGACTTGACCTCATCTTTATTAATGCACCGCCCAGCAGGCACGCTAAGTGACCCAAATCAAACACACCCACAGGTGCAGGGCACAGGTGCGTTGTGGGTGGGGGAGGGTCATCCAGTCATGTGCTCCACCTTCACTGAGCTGATTTCTGAGAGTTGGACTCAGTTGGAGGATGTGAGCAGATCCATCAGATGGTCTCTGAGGACGGACACTGAAACCATGAGATCAGTCTGTCTCCATGTCCTACAGTTTGGACATCTGTGGCTGTAGAGACTGAATCTGAGGAGCAACTCAGCAGCTAAATATTAAACCTAGTGGCTCCTTAAGACTTGGAGTTGGACACTTTCAGCCTCGTCTTCCTACACTCATGGACGGATCATGAGCTGAGGGGCTCCTGAGGCCCCTCCTACTGAGGTAAGACACCCTGAATGAAAGCAGTGAGTCTCAACCAGGTGTTGTTTATGAGCACTGTGAACACTTGAACGATACAAGACAAAGTGCTGGTGTAGTTTACCAGTTTACACATACTGCATGTATCAAACAGTTAACTTTAACTACATAAAGCAACACACATACCAAGAAATGTGAATACAGTTTAACCCTCAGGCATCAGTTTAATTTACTTACTCTCTTGAGTCATTAAGGACAAAAACTGCTATAAAAACAACTGATGTGTTTTTCTGCTTTTTATGCATAAATCTCTGAAACCACTTCAGCATTCTACAAAACTACCAAAAATCTTTAATTTTGATGTTTTTAACCCTTTAAATGTCAGTTGTTGTTACTCAAAGTCACTGTTGTTTTTTTTTACAAGGTGTTATTTAAAAGTTCCAGCTGAATAAGATGATCAGTTTTTAATAAAATCTGTAGGATCGACTTTTCACATTGTTGCTGTGTTTGAAATGTTTTTGCGACAAACTGAGAATCTGCAAAAAGAATTCTCACATCCTCAAACTTGAAGCTACATTCATGCTGTGGCATCCATCTCAGGTTATTTTTAGTGCAGACTGAGAGGAAGGGTAAATACCAGCAGAAACAGAAAGTGTCTGTCTTAGCTAATCATTTTTACTGAAGTCAGCAAGAGGGGGAACACTGACAGTAAATACAGTCACTTCACGTCTTCACAGTGTACTTTTACGGTTCTACTAATGTATGTCATATATTGACTACATTGTTATTTTGAAGAGTTGAATGAATCCTGGGGGGTATTCCAGAAAGCAGGTTTAACAAACACTGAGATAAAACTTAACCTCTGGGTTGTCTGAACCTGAGGCGACTAAACCCGAGCTGTCGGTTCCAAAACACCGGTTAGCAATCAGGGGGGTATTCCAGAAAGCAGGTTTACCGCTAACTCTGGGTATGTAAACCCAGAGTTAGCGGTAAACCTGGGATTTCGGTTCCAGAACGCTCAAATATGATCAGGCTATGTAAGTAACTATGGTAACATAGGCTCTGAACTTAACTGGGTATGTAAACCCTGAGTTAGCGGTAAACCTGGGATTTCGGTTCCAGAACGCTCAAAAATGATCAGGCTATGTAAGTAACTATAGTAACATAGGCTCTGAACTTAACCTGGTAGGGGTAGGTTTTGTTCAGGTTATGTTCGGGTATTTAAGTGCACGTTCAGCCAGACCGCTGTTTCCACACTTGTCACACAATGACGTTTCCTTTTGATGAAGATCCAATTGACATTGAAGCACAAATCATTCGGGCTATTCACCGTGAGAGGGTATAAGACCACGACTTAATATCCTTTCTTTTCCTGATGAGTTTTTGCCAGAGCACTACTGTTTTTCTGCGGAATCTTTAATATATTTAAACAACATTCTCCATCCCCACATTTCGAACGTTACGCATCGTGGATTCGCTCATCGTAATTGTTGCGCGTGCGATAGCCTATTGCACAACATTGCAACGTTGCGCAATGAATTAGTTCCTGCTATTGAGGAGCAGATAGGAACACATTCAGCAACTTGACATCAGAGATGGTCAAAGAATGTGTGATGAAATCTGTCACAATCACTTCAACCAAAAAAAATAAAATAAATGCACGTAAGACTGTTTCACACATTTATTTGCCCATTGCGTGTTTCATGGCCTGAAAAGAGAAAACACTTCATTATAGAGCAAATGTTCTGATCCAGTGTTCTCATGCACTGACAGAAAACATGAAGCAACTATGCTCTAGTCTCTGCACAGCCCATTTCTTTACCTCGATCTTTAATTTGATTCCTCCGTGACTGCTGATAATGTCTCTTCATCCTCCTATTATTTATATGAACGGTAATATTGGCTATAAATTGGTCATTTTCGAACATGCAGGCTACACAAATTAGACATAAGTGATTTAGGCGTGGGCCTATTAGAGTAAATACATTGCACTAGTTCATTTTGCTCCTCCTGGGAGGTTGAGGGCTCCGATGACGTGCCCCCAGGAATCCCCTTCATCATCGGACGCCCTCCATTGATACTGATCGCCAACTCCTCCACGGGGGGGGCACCGCTGGCCCAGAACCGGTCTTCCTCTCCTCTGCTTTCTTCCTATTGGCTTTGAAATGAACGTAACTTGTTGCAATATGGCAATTCAAGAATATAATACTGGATAAGTGATGTCTAAGATGATGCACCCAGATATATCTTACCAACTTGGACAATGTTTTTATATTTTGTTTTGACCTGCGGCCACGTTCTCTTGAGGGCGGTCGGGTTACATCTAATTAAAAATAATACAATAGATGACAAGGTAGTCTATAGTATAAGAAAGTCTCATACAAAGCAGTTAATATGTAGCCTAATATCTACTGAATTATTGTGCTTCTGACACATTAGTGTGCTATAGCCTACTAAACTTACGCATTTACGCGGTCGGCAATTCTCTGCCAAGCAAGATCTCGTTCCTTGGCAGACGCGCAAGTAGCCTATTGCTTTTTTCGTGATTATCGCTCTTTCCTCCTCGTACGCCTCGAGCAGAACTTGCTGCTCCGCTTCAGAAAAATAGGCTGCTCTGCGCTTTGCCATTTTTACTCCTGGTTTCGACTCTCAATAGATGATGCCTTTATAACTTCGCCGTGATCGCGCACAACTCTAGGTTAAACAATCCGGGGTTGATTGAACTGATTGCAAACCGGTGTTTTGGAACCGACAGCTCGGGTTTAGTCGCCTCAGGTTCAGACAACCCAGAGGTTAAGTTTTATCTCAGTGTTTGTTAAACCTGCTTTCTGGAATACCCCCCAGAGGTCCGTTTCACAAAGCAGGTTCAACAAACTCTGAGTCTAACCTTGCACTCTGAGTTGATCTACTCTGAGATAGGAAACTCTGAGTTTTCGGTTCCAGAACAGCTGATTTGAGTTAGTTAGATCAACTCGGAGTAGTTTCACCTGGAGTTAAGCACGAGCACCACAAGTATAAAAAGACAGCATCAATGGAGCCCCGATTCGACGAGTCACCATGGCAACGGGGAAGAGGAGGGCTACGTTTTTCACCCAACTCGAACTGGAAATATTAATGCGCTCATACGTTGAGTTTGAGCACGTTTTTAGACGAAAGTGTAACACCGCTGCAGCAGCAAAAGAGAGGGAGACGGCGTGGGAGAACATTGCTGCTCGGGTCAATGCGTAAGTTTAAATGTAGTCCTTTGCAATCACAATAATATTACAGGGGGAAACTGCTTGAGTGGTAGCCTATTAATTTATTTCATTTAGATGCAATCCCGCGGGGGAGAAGCGCACTTGGCAGCAGCTTAAGATGAAACATAAAAACATTGTTCAAACAGGTAAGACCTCGGCATAATGTCATGGGGGTACCTCATTTTGATCATGTTTTACATTGTAAAGTAAATATTAAGTGGCTGTTTGACTGTACAGTTGTTTTATCCCCAACATAATGCTGTTTTCACACACATAAATGTCTTCTCATCTATATCATGTTCTTTTAAATAATTAAGCCTATTTAAACTAACACAGACTTCTACTCAGCGAACAGAAAGAAAGCAGATGCCCGTAAAACGGGTGGTGGCCCAGCACCGCCACCTCTAACAGAGGCAGAGGAGCTGGCCCTAAGCCAGAATCTAGGAAGGCCAGTGGCTGAGGGAATCCCTGGAGGGATCTCATCCTCTGAGCTCACCCCCCAAGACACAAGTGCTTTCATAAAATGTAATATGCCTAGACCTATATATATTTTTTAAGCCTATTCATAAAAATATTTATTTCCCTTTCATGACTTTTTTTTTACTTTTGTCCCAACAGATTCTGATGGTGCTATCTGCCTGGTGGAGCCCCCTCACGCCACAACAGACCTTGTAACTGTAAGTAGGCAATACTCCAAAGATTTTGTCAAATGGTAGTTTAAACATACTGAAACGTATCACTCATCTAGGATGAAGAGTACGAGGAAACTTTATCTGCTGCCTTTACAGAGAGGGATCCAGAAAGGCCTATAGAGGTAACATCTTGATATGTTACTGATAGTTCTCTTCCCATTTACATTTCTTAACATTCTGGTGGAATATAGAGTGACATTTAGCCTACACTGAAGTATTAACACATTCTCATCCTTTTTTAACAGTGCATGGCTGGGCAGCAGCAGGAGGGTCCCTCAACTTCCACTGCACAGATTGACACAGTGAGATGGATGTTCAGTAAACACCAGAGATTCATTCTGTGGAATTCATGTGCAACTGTATAATGTCCTCCTTGTATGTATTCTCAGTTAACAGTCAAAGATTTACAAAATTCACCTGCTGAAAAATATTAAAAAAACGGACAAAGAAATGCAGTACTTGGACCGCCAGATTAGGAAGGCAGACCTTGAAATTGAAATACTGGAGCACAAGTTAGAGGTAGGTGCATAGTCAAAGGTGAATTATGTTAACTATTGGAACATTAACTAAACTAGCTCTTGTATTTGCAGGAAATAAAGAAGACCAAATGAAATGTGTATTATGTCTTTATTTGACTGCTGTGGTGGTGGTGGTGGTGATGATGGTGACTCAATCACTGAAGTGATAATGGCATATAGTGTCTCTGACTGCTCTGCCGTCCTGCATAGCTGACAGGTGGATGGAGTCATCATCAGGGTCTTCAATTTGTAGGGCAGGGTGTTGCTCTCCTCTAATAGTGGCAATATTCTGAAGAACAACACATGCCACAATAATATCACAGGCCCTCTCAGGGGTCACCCTGAGATGACGTAGTCACTGGAAACGGGCTTTCAGCAGGCCTATGGTCATCTCAACCCGGGCTCTCGTCCTGCAGTGAGCCCGGTTGAAGTTCTGTTGGGGGCCTGGTTCAGGGTCAGGGTAAGGGGTCAGCAGCCTAGGTTGGCATGGGTAACCCCTGTCACCAAGCAGATGGCCATCAAACTCTCCTGTAATGTAAAGTGGATACATTAGAGTATATTAAAAGGAGGGAGACAAGTGAATTATACAGTATTGTGCAAATCTTTAGGCTGCTTACCACGTTGCAGTCTGTTGCTCAGGTTAGACTCCCGATAAATCCTCGAGTCATGAACGGACCCAGGCCACTTGGCCTCCACATTGGAAATGATGTGTGCAGCATCACATACGATCTTGACAGTGCAGAGAATGACAGATGTTGAACTATGATGCAGTCTTTAACATTTTGAAACAGTAGTCAATCCACATGTACCTGCACATTTATGCTGTGAATGGACTTCCTATTCACATAATCTGCTTCATTATGTGATGGAGCCGTGATGGGGATGTGTGTGCCATCTATGCAGCCAATCGCACTGGGAAATCCTGAAAGAAATTAAAATGAATAATCCCAGTCTGAGGTTGCAGCACAATGTCATTAATAGAATATTATTTAATATTCATTGAATGGATCTCTAAATCATTCACCTGCAATCCTGTGGAACTCCTCCTTGATGGCTCTGACAGGTTTATGTCCAGGGAAAATAATAAAGATCGGTAGTAGCCGTTTCAGGGCGAGGCACACTTTTCTGACTGCTCTGCATACAGTTGCCTTGCTCAAGTGATCTGCATCTCCGACGTTGTATAAAAAACTCCCATTTGCAAAAAAACGCAGCGCAACACACAATATCTGCTGGGATGTGAGAGCATGACTTCGGTTGGTAATGTTGGAAATGTAAGGACGGATTAGGTTGTGTATGTAAATGATGGACTGTGACGTGAAACGGTACCGCTCAAAAAGATAATTGTCTGGAAATGCAAGAACATCTATGCGCGGTCTGATAATCATCTCCCGACGAATATTCAATTCTCTGCGCAGTAATGCTGCACCTTCATCCACGGGATCATTGTCGAAAGGACATGCCATGGTAGCCTAGTGAAAATAGTCGCCACCTAATGTAACTTATAATGTAGGCCTACTGACTGACTTTTGCAATGATTTTCTCAAAATACAGACGGCAGAACTATATTACGCCCAAACTTGCCCGCTGACTGAATGAATGAGGAAATCAAATACCGTGTGTGGCTGAAAGAGGGCGGAGACAGAGAGAAACTCGAGGTTTGTTGAGAAAAACCTGGTCCCGACCAGGTTAGGTTCATAGAGTATGTTACCATGGTAACTGACCGAGAGCTTAAGTTAACTCTCTCTGTGAAACAGGCTAGAGTTACCCCTCTTTCTCTGGTTTGAGTTACCTCCCTTTGTGAAACGGAAAACTCAGAGTTTCCCTCATTTCAGGGTTAACAGACTCAGAGTTTTCACTAAACCTGCTTTGTGAAACAGACCCCAGGTCTGCACAGATGCAAGATGGAGAGCTTCATAAGTGCATTGGTAGAGTTTTACAACAGGATTTCTCCATCAGTTAATGTCTATCTAGCCAGCATTTTTATTTTTGTCTACCATGTTGTTTTAGAGAAGGAGTTTGCGTGTACTTGTAAACCACAAGTTTCAGACTGTAACTTATACATGGCTCTGCCGTTTTTTATCTTAATGATTCTACTTCTTTGGACGAGCAAGTCATTTCAGCGAGAGTGGAGACATGTGTGGACTTCTGAATACCGTTCAAAGTGGAAAAGGCTTCAATGGAGGTTATGTCGACACTTTGTTAAGGCATCTTTAGTTGGTCTGATGTGGGTTATCTCTGTGTACATCGATGGAGACTGGTGGGTTTGCTGTAACAATGATCAGTCTGAGAAACAGTCTCAGTTATCCTGCAAAGATAAAAAGACGTTCACAGCTGAGGAACGAGCGATCATCACTGAACTGAAAAACAGATCGAGGGTGAGTGTTCTCCTCCATTTTAGTGACATGTTTGTCTTTTCATGCTGTGGATAGAAAATGTAACAGGAGCAGTATGGCTGTAATAATAAAACCACTTCTTTGCTCTTTTTCAGGTCATAGGTTTTTCGATAGCCTTGGTCATTGTCTCTGTGGCAGCATTACTCTTGTCAATAGATTGTAAAGATGGTCGTTGTTGCAGTAGTAGATCTCTGCTGAACCAGCTCATTCTGGAAGAAGTAGAAAATAAATTTAAAAAGACGTTAAGAGAAGCTATTAAAGAAGAGGTGACTACAACACTTGAAGGCCATGTGAAAAACAGAGACTGGGAGAAATGTTTGGACGTTGTGTCTGAACTTGAAAAGTCCTGGTCTGAACAAAATACTAGCAAGGATAAGAATAACAAGACCACACCAACACAGGAACCTTCCAGTCCTGTATCACA
Organism: Chelon labrosus; assembly: GCF_963514085.1. Taxonomy (NCBI): domain Eukaryota; kingdom Metazoa; phylum Chordata; class Actinopteri; order Mugiliformes; family Mugilidae; genus Chelon; species Chelon labrosus. The sequence goes on from NC_140360.1 coordinate 527,954, forward strand.
CGGAGACCCAGGTCAAAGCATTCATGATTTTAATGAACAAAAAGAAGCAGACGACCAACAGCAGCGTGTTCAGATGAGTACAAGGTAAGACAGAAACTCATGTTGGCTCTTTGTATTAAACTATATACAAAGTACAGCTAGTCCATGTAATGTAAACATAATAAACATGAACTCTTTTAGTTTTGTTCAGTTTTTATCCACATTTTGTCCACGTTGATTCAGACCAGTAATGATGCTGAAGGCTGATCTTCGTTGGCTTTTGCTTTCAGCCACTGACAAATACACTCACTGAGCATTTATCAGGAGCATCTGTTTAATGTAATGCAGCATGACAGCTCTGTCATAAATCACATTATGTTTTCAGAAGGGTGATAATTCCACTCTGTTCAGGTCTATTTTAAGTCATAGTGGGTGTTTATGTTAATTGAGAGGACATAATATTAGGAACAGAAGTGGTGTCTCAGTGTATGTGGTTGAGTCGAGGGGGTAATAATACTAAAATGAAATAAAAATGAAACCTTCATGCACTGTGTGATTTTCACTTCAGGAGCCAGGACTCTGGAGACAGGAAGTCTGAAGCCATACCGCTGGTAAATGCAGCCAACAGCTTCTTATTTTATCTCATGTTACTCACAAAACTATCTACGGGAAATAAATAATGTTAAACACTGCTACAGTCAGTTTGTACCCTGAGAGACCATGAACTAAAATAATAAGTCACATGACTCCTGAACCCCTTTTCAACAACTCTGTGTTTTTTTTAGAAAAGTTCCCTGACAGCAATCTTCTCAGGTGACTGTTTCTGGTGTCAGCTCAGATACAGTAAGTATCCAGGAGGAGATTTACAGCAAACATTGCAACAACAATACAAAATCAACTGCTAGCTGTTTCCCCAGCTCCCAGTCTTTATGCTAAGCTAGGCTAGCTGATTGAAAATTGCGAAATGAATGGACAGCGTTGGTGATTTTCTACAGTTTCTTTATGAAAACTTCATCACCACCTCTCACTCATAGATTAGTTTTTGACTGCCCCCTATCATGAGGGGGTGTAATGTTGGTGTCCACTACTGTCCTGTTGAAGGGACTAACCTCTCATCCTTGGATCAGAACCAGACAGCTAACTATCTTGGAAGCTGTTCCTTTAACAGAACTCTGGGTCTGAGGGCCTAAAACCAAATCTGTCATAAATGCACCGATAATAAAACTTTACCCACTGTCAGTGAAAATTGACTCATATGAGATGATCCCGAAACTGAAAATCTATGCCCAAACCTTTGACTGCCACTGACAGACTTGTGATCTACACTGAGGCCAATAGAGGTCGCTGCTGCTTCAGTCTTCATTCCAATCAGAGACACTGAAAAACCTCCTGGATCTGTGAATCATTCTGGATGGATTCACATTTATTTGACCCCAGTAGATCAGATATCAAGAATTTAGCTTTTATTTATTTATTTTCATTCAAATCATTCAAATAATCTGACCATTTGTGTATTTTACAGGACAACAAGAATCATCAAGAACAAGGTGTTTGATCTCATGATCATTTTCATTCATCATCAGTTTATCACCAAGAATCAAAGCAGCTGTTGTTTTTCTCTAGATGAAACCAAGAGCTGCTTCAGTTCTGCAGCCAGAAACAACATCTGTTAGACTGAACCAGATCAACTAAAGGATTGTTTTAATCAGGTTCAATGGACGAGTTAGTCCGTTCCTTAAGCTTGGTACAGTCACTGTAAATACTTCTAGTAGCCTTGACACATTTACTCTTATATAGTTTTTTCTTCCTTCATTCTATTTTTGAACTAAAAATCTTCATCAAAGACCTTCAGAGTTTAAAGCTGCTCTCTGGAGCATCTGCATCATGGCAGCAAGGTGAAGATTAAACCAGGAGAAGTCAGGAACATCTTAACCTCTGAGTGTAAAGACCTCACAGCTTTATATCTGTAGAAATGTAACATTAACTATATTTTATTAGTAGCTATACTTGGGATTAATGATGGGTCAGCTCTGCAGCCAGAAACAACTTCCTGCTCTGAACCAGATCAACTAAAGGATTGTTTTGTAGATTTAATCAGGTTAAATGGACGAGTTTAAAATGAGATTAAGAATCACTGATCATATGGTTTGTAGAACTGTAATCATTTGTGTTGGGACCTGAACCTGGTGGTGACCTATGGAAGCTCACCATGCATAACCAAGTTGTGTCTTTGTCTTGGAAACAAAGGGAAGCCCTGGAAACCTCAAGTCCCACAATCCTCCAGGTGTGAAAACTGACCCAGCAGGTCACTGGCTGACAGTGGTATGTGACCTCTGAGGTCATCAGGTCATATAAAATGCTCTGTTTGGCCTGTGCTCTTACTCTCTTCTCCTCCACTCCACACCTCCACGTGCAGGCCCCCTGCTGCTCTGCTGCAGCTGGCTGCCTCAGGTAGTGTGCTAACAAAAAGCAGCTGCTCCAGGCCTGTTCTCCTTACAGCAGCGGAGCGAGATCTTGCTGTTTTCAGAAGGTTTGCAGGCTAAACCCCAACCAACAGGAGCCACACAGCTAATTAGCACCGAGCTGCTAACAAGCTACTTCAAGGGACTTCAAGGGACTTCAAGGATCGGCCGGTTTCCCTCCAAAGTCTGCCATCAGGAATATACAGCGAAGACTTCCAAATATCCTCGCTTGGCCCTTCCATCAGGAACCGCCAGTGACAGGAGCAACACAACATTGACTTTTCTACCAAAACTGGTACTATGACCTGGGTTTAGTCAAGCTAAGCTAAGCTAATCATAGAACTAGGAACATTAATTTGATGTAATATTTGTTTTTACTGAGTTGTGATCGTAAGGTTATAAGAGTGATTTGATGTTAGTTTATGTTATGCAACACACAGATTCAGGGTGTCTTGCATGCTAAACTAACCATTCTTCCCTTAACCTGGCACCTCATAAAACTTATCACATTCCACATATCTACTAGCTAGCACGTGGTCTCAGTGTCCCTACTCAGCAGCCATCTTGTTTTCTCTTTGTTCAAAGCAACCATTTTTGTATAGAGTACACTGTAGTTACATCGTATGTTTTACTTTCATTCTTGTTAATGAATGTCTTTTAAACATACCTGTTGTCTGTTTAATGTTGCACAAGAGTGAATATTGCCAACCTCTACACTGTCAAGAACTCCAGATTCCTTCTTGTTTAAGTTAATTATTAATCAGAGTTTCAAATTAACAATTAAGTAAATAATGAGAGTGATTTGATTAATTGTCTTTGTCTTAGTTAATCTTTTCCCTTCTCAGAAGGGTGGTGCCCCGAGGTGATATAGTAATTCAGATCCAATTATTTAATAATAAATCATTATTTTCGATAATTATTAATTATTTATGATAGCAAAAAGCCCAATATTGAGTGCCTTGGTACACAGGCCCAACATAAATGGTGCCCCGTGTGAGGCAGAGTACTGTTGGCAATTATTGATAATTGTGCAATATTAATTTTGGCCAAAGCCAAAAATAGTTTTGAACAACAAGTCACCAAAAGTCTTAACTGTCACGTTTTCAGTCATGGTTTTAGTTTTTCATCATGTCCTTCGTCATGTCATGTCTTAGTTTCTGTCATGTCCTCCATTCTTCGTTTTCTGTCATGGTTTTGTCATGTCTTTCGTTCTTGGTGTTCTGTCATGTCTTTTCACAGTCACGGTTTAGTTTCTTGGGTTTTCTGTTTATTGTGTTTTGTTCATGGTTTAGTGTTTAGTTTTTCAATTTTCTGTTTCCTGTTTTATTTTGTTATGTTCTTGACTTCCTGGTTGTCTCTACCATGTTTTCTTTTGATTAGCTCATTGGTTTCACCTTGTCCCTTGATTTGCTTCACCTGTGTCTCGTCACCCCTGTTCCTCATGTGTGTATATATAGCCCTGCCTTCCCCTTTGTCCCTGTCGCGTCATACTGCTTGTTCACTGCTTGTTTGTCATGCCATGTGATTCTTGTTAAGTGTTTCATGCCAAGTTCATGTCATAGTTTTGAGAGTGTTTTTGATTATTGGATTTCCTGCAACCTGAGCAGCTCTTCTTGGTTTTGTCTTTTTGTTAATTAAAAGAACCTTTTTTTCGCCTACTCCTGCCTCCTTTGAATCCTGCATCTGGGTCCACACTCCATTCCCTGCAACCCCCTATTTGACAGAATGACGCAACCACAAATGGACCCAGCAGACTTTGTTTCTTTAGATGAGGAGGAGAAGACAGAATTTATTTTTTGCAACTGGGAGCATATCCGGCACCACGGACTTTGGCTCAGGCCTTAGTTCCAGCCTCTTTTTGAGGGAACTCGCTTGGCCATGAGGGCCCCGACAGGCAGGATGGGTCCACGAGGACGCCATGGAGGGAGGTCTGCTGGCCGGCAGCCTCTGGAGTCCTGCACTGCCGTCCACGTGGTAGCGTCTCCCCGGCCTGCTGGCCACCGGCCAGCTAGCTCCCAGCGAGCCGCTCCTGCCTCCGTTCCTGCTCCTGCTCCTGTACCGGCCTCGAGGGTCGGCCCATGCCCCGCTCCTGCTCCTGTACCGGCCTCGAGGGTCGGCCCATGCCCCGCTCCTGCTCCTGTACCGGCCTCGAGGGTCAGTTCAGCTCCGGCTCCGAGGGTCGGTTCAGCTCCGGCTCCTCTCCTGGCTCCGAGGGTCGCATCAGCTCCGGCTCCTCTCCCGGCTCCGAGGGTCGTCTCTTCAGTGGTCCCTGTTCCGGCTCCGAGGATCCGCTCATGTCCTGCTCCAGCGCTGCTTCCTGTCCCTGTACCGGCCCCGAGGGTCGGCTCATGTCCTGCTCCAGCGCTGCTTCCTGTCCCTGTTCCGGCCCCGGGGGTCGGCTCACGTCCTGCTCCAGCGCTGCTTCCTGTCCCTGTACCGGCTCCGAGGATCCGCTCACGGCCTGCTCCAGCGCTGCTTCCTGTCCCTGTACCGGCTCCGAGGATCCGCTCATGTCCTGCTCCAGCGCTGCTTCCTGTCCCTGTTCCGGCTCCGAGGGTCGGCTCATGTCCTGCTCCAGCGCTGCTTCCTGTTCCCGCTCCGGCTCCGGGGGTCGCCTCTGCCCTGGCTCCCGCTCCGGCTCCGGGGGTCGCCTCTGCCCTGGCTCCCGCTCCGGCTCCGGGGGTCGCCTCTTCTCTGGTTCCCAAGGTGGCTCGGACCCCGGCTTCTGCCCCTGTTCCCGAGGTGGCTCGGACCCCGGCTTCTGCCCCTGTTCCCGAGGTGGCTCGGACCCCGGCTTCTGCTCCTGCCCCTGTTCCCGAGGTGGCTTCTGCTCCTGCCCCTGTTCCCGAGGTGGCTTCTGCTCCTGCCCCTGTTCCCGAGGTGGCTCCTGCCCCTGTTCCCGAGGTGGCTTCTGCTCCTGCCCCTGTCCCCGAGGTGGCTTCTGCTCCTGCTCCTGTCCCCGAGGTGGGTCTGGCCTCTGCTCCTGTCCCCGAGGTGGGTCTGGCCTCTGCTCCTGTCCCCACTCCTGAGTGTTTTGCCCCGTCTGCCCGGCCTCCCAGCCGGCCCCCTGATCTCTCTGCCACGTCTGTCCGGCCTCCCGGTCGGCCCCCTGAACTCTCGGCCACGTATGCCCGGCCTCCTGGTCGCCCACCAGAACTGTCAGGTTTGCGCGACCTCCCGGTTGCCCTGGATCCCTCCTGCCGTGCCCCCTCCACCCGCCCTGTCGAGTTCGGACTTTTGTTTAAGTTTTTGGTTTTGTAGGGACGTCTGGGATCCGTCCCTTAAGTAGGGGGTTCTGTCACGTTTTCAGTCATGGTTTTAGTTTTTCATCATGTCCTTCGTCATGTCATGTCTTAGTTTCTGTCATGTCCTCCATTCTTCGTTTTCTGTCATGGTTTTGTCATGTCTTTCGTTCTTGGTGTTCTGTCATGTCTTTTCACAGTCACGGTTTAGTTTCTTGGGTTTTCTGTTTATTGTGTTTTGTTCATGGTTTAGTGTTTAGTTTTTCAATTTTCTGTTTCCTGTTTTATTTTGTTATGTTCTTGACTTCCTGGTTGTCTCTACCATGTTTTCTTTTGATTAGCTCATTGGTTTCACCTTGTCCCTTGATTTGCTTCACCTGTGTCTCGTCACCCCTGTTCCTCATGTGTGTGTGTGTATATATAGCCCTGCCTTCCCCTTTGTCCCTGTCGCGTCATACTGCTTGTTCACTGCTTGTTTGTCATGCCATGTGATTCTTGTTAAGTGTTTCATGCCAAGTTCATGTCATAGTTTTGAGAGTGTTTTTGATTATTGGATTTCCTGCAACCTGAGCAGCTCTTCTTGGTTTTGTCTTTTTGTTAATTAAAAGAACCTTTTTTTTCGCCTACTCCTGCCTCCTTTGAGTCCTGCATCTGGGTCCACACTCCATTCCCTGCAACCCCCTATTTGACATTAACGTTCAATCCCACTATTCTACCACTAGAGTAGATGCCCAGTTGTACTTACAAACAGGTGCAGTGTGGTAATAATCAATATATTAATTAATTGATAATTTTTTCATAATTCGTTATTAATAACTACCGTCTTAGGTTCCCATAGTGTTTGCTTTTGCTGCTAGCTAATACAAGTTGAATCTACTCTTCTTAACTGTAGGAATTTCTGTTCAGCATTTGAATACCACGTATTAAATGCAATCCAGTCAAGCTGTTCCTGTTAATGTACGTAAGTGCTCCCCTGTTGAATTAAACCACAGCATGCCACCAGCCCTGTGTGAAAAAACTTGTGCCCGACTGTTACTGCCATGCATTTCAGCCCTAGTAAAATAAGGAGTCTGAGATAGAGCCACAGTGTGCTACAAGCCCTGTCAAATATCAAGCTGCATACTTAGCTGTTACTAACACATCTTCCAGCCTAAACTTTAAAAATCACGCCTCAAATTGTTACTGCCATGCATTTCAGTTATTTCATGTTGAGTTTTGGTTGTAAACCTGAATTTACTTTGTTACCAAATTTGTTATGTCCACTAACCCCATTGCTTTGTTGTTGTTTTTGACACCTTACCTCCGTCCCACATAACAATGGAAAAGCCCTGTGTAGAGCAATCCATTTCCTCCCTTGCACAGAGCATAAATCCTGGCTACCCTGAATTCATTAGCAAGTTGAATTTCAGTGAGTGCAGGGACGAGATTGATTCTCTACTGAATGACAGGTGCAATGTGCAGACTGCACTCCAATTAGAAGATGGGAACAATTTCCAGCTGGGAATGGAGTCAGCTCCTCAACCTCCTCCGAGAGACCAAGGTAACAGTTACCCGACGTCCCATCTCACTGATACAGACTGTGAAGAGATCTGTAGTTTATCCTCCAGAAGATATTCTGCCCAATCTTCTCTTCAGCTTGTGACACATGACACTCTCATCCGTGACCATTTCGCCGTTGGGGGCACCAGAACACACCAGGTTTGCTCAGCCCCCGCCTTTCCACCAGATATAACTGTCGCTCGTGATTCACATGCCCGAACCCACAGTGTCCCTGCTCTAAAGTGCTTGAGTTCCTTGCTCGGTACATTGAACATTTTGATCCAGACAGTTGTGATCATGATGTTGACAATTATGTTAGGGATTTAGACCACACCCTAATTGATTTGCCCCATGCAACCCAAAGGGAAAAAGTTAAACTTCAGAACATGATGAGATCTGCAGTTCACAACAATTCAGTCACATGAAGGAGGACCACATCAAGAGTTCAGCTCAGCAAAGACTTGACCTCATCTTTATTAATGCACCGCCCAGCAGGCACGCTAAGTGACCCAAATCAAACACACCCACTGGTGCAGGCCACAGGTGCATTGTGGGTGGAGGAATAAATGAAAGAGTCAAAGATTTCAGTCCTGGTTGATTTGGTGACACCGGTAGTTTAACATAACCATCTCATCTAAGTGCCTAACCCTAGTTTTACCCTCATGGTGTAAAACTCAAACTGGTCCTAAGAAAGATAGCTGTACAAAGCCATGTTTCCAACATGAAGTCTTCATTCATGTCATAACAACGATAGAGTTCTCTAGGAAATAATAAAAAAAATAGCTGGCCATCGATAGCATAGATTTCATACTGGAAATAGATAACTTAGTCAGCATCTTATCTTATCTTCAGTAGCTGTTGTTGGGAGCCTCCCCATCTTCAATGTTTTATTTAGCAGAGATGTGGTGTGTACTTGTAAAATAGAAACTCATGACTACATCATCTCCTTGGCTCTGAACATGTTAAACAAACATTTATTCAATCATTCAGGCTCTAGTTGGTCTGATCTGGGTTATTTCAGTGTTAATGGAGACTGGTGGGTTTGTTGTTGGAACGATCAACCTGAGAAACAGTCTCAGTTAGTCAGAAAAGCTGAGGAACAAGTGATCATCACTGAACTGAAGAATAGGCCACAGGCTTTATACATATGAATGTACACACAGTCCTGCTTAAAGGTTTTTGAAACAGAATATTCTATATTTCTTCATAAAAAATACTCAAAACATCCTGAAAGTAGACAAAGAGAACTATTAGACTAAAGTGAGCCAATATTACATATCATGTCCTCCTTGTGTCCAGTATCTGCTGTGACCTCCTTGTCACTAAATGTTTCTGGTAACTGCTGATCAGTGGTCTACAGCAGCTTGGAGGAATTTTAGCCCATTCCTCAGAACAGAACCACTTCAGTTCTGAGAATGTTGGTGGGTTTCCTCACATCAACTGCTTGCTTCAGGTCCTTCCACAACATTTCTATTGGATTAAGGTCAGGACTTTGACTTGGCCGTTCCTAAACATTCATCTTGTTCTTCTTTAACCGTTCTTTTGTAGAACCACTTGTGTTCTTGGTTCTCGTTGTCTTGCTGCATGACCCAGTTTCTCTTCACATTCAGCTCATGGACAGATGTCCTGACATTTTCTTTTAGAGTTCACTGGTAGAATTCACAATTCATTGGTCCATCAATGAGGACAAGAACGTCCTGGTCCAGATGCAGCAGAACAGGCCCAAACCAGGACATTAGCACCCCCATGTTTGATGGAGGGATGAGGTTCTGATGCTGGAATGATGCAGTGTTGGTTCATCTCATTTAAACCAAACTATTCTACTTTGGTCTCATCTGTCCACTAAACATTGTCCCAATAGTCTTCTGTCTTGTCCACATGATGTTTAGAAATGTTCTTCTTGGAGAGCAGTGTCTTTGTCCATCACACCATGGTTGTTCAGTGTTCTCCTGATCGTGGATACATGAACATTGACACTTTTGAACAGATGGACTCTAATTTGTCTTTAAAATGAACTTTTCCTAACTCATCCTGGAGGTGCACTTTCTTTAGCACCTTTACTGATATAATATTTGCTAAAGTTCCCGAATAAACAAATACACAAGGACAATATATTTCGGTTTTGGGTAGAGAGTCAAGTTTTCTTCAGATTTTGTTTTATGAGAAGACTGAGATTAAACCTTCAGGTTAGCTAATATAGTTTAGATCTAGTTGTAGTGTGAACCAAACTGTCGTCATGTTGCATTACTGTAGAAAGAAGCTGAACTAAAGCTCGGATTCATGGCATACTTTAACTTGAAGCTTCCTTTAAATGTAATCCTACTGTTGGTTTATGGTTGGTACATTAATACATTACTTCACACAGCTCCTGTTAGTTTGAGCACCATGGTGATGGAAGTCATAACACAGAGTGTGGAGTTCCATGTAAGCATGTCTGGAACAAGAGATAACATGGAGATGATATAAAGGCATGTTTTGTCACCCTGAGTGGGCAAACCCCACCTGCTCCGGTTTCCTCCCTCTATAATAAACATATGCAGGTTTCTGTGTGAAGCTGCTGAAACAACTGACTCTGATATGAGCAGAGTGCTGATGTGTAGTCAGGGACAAAAAAATCTGCCCTGGTATTTTGAACCAGACCAGTCCATCACATTCAATAACACTCTTTTGAATGTGTATACCAACTGTGCGACTCTTTAAAACCAGGTACCTTAGGCCATGCCATGAGATAAGGGGAATCAATGAGAGCGGACACATTAAATACTTCCAACAGGTGTCATTTATTAACACTACAATAACGTATACTTTACCACTCAATCACAGTAATGAATCTCAAAGCAGCTTTCATATGCTTTTACTGGCCAATACTTTGCTCTACTGGATTTTTAGCGTTTTGTTGTGGGTGCTGATCTAAAAAGATCTGTAACATAGAAGGATCAGGACGGCCAAAGTAATCTATTTCCTCCTCTCTCTGCTCTCTCTCACTAACACTCTCCTCTTCTGTGGATGCTACCTCAACCTAGCTCAGCAAAACCTGAATAGAGACTGTGACCTGAGTTTTTATTTTACATAAGGATGCAGTCATGTCCAGAATTATTGGATTCTCTGATAAACAGACACACAGCTGCATTGATATAACACTGCCAATGAACAAAATGGTTTGTAAAAGTGTGATATTCTTTCATTGTAGCCTACATTGTCTTTAGCCACCTAGGCGTCATAAAAACTTCCCCAAATTCATTTTTTCCAGATCTAAAAAGTAGCTTAGCCTAGGCCTACTAGTTAAACAGTTAATAGTCTAATAATGAAATCATAAAGCTGCTCTCTGACTTTTTTTTTTTTTAAATATTCTCACATTCAAGACTGTTACGTTCAGGGAGGAAGACATAACAGGACTCACCTAGGCTTATTTGCTCATTCAGTCAGTGAACACAATGCCTAATAAAGAGCTGCTAGTGATGAAGACTTTCACTAATGTCACCTGTGTTTACAATACAAACTAACTTGACCATAGAGCATTAGCCAAAATGATTTTATTGACGTTTTATCATTTGATCAGATTTACCAAGGGCTTGTGTTGCTTTAACCTCTTCATTACATAGCCTAACTGTTCTGAAAGTAGTCCAGCTTACCACAGGTTCTACTACATGTTCCTGTTCACTGTGAGAACCACCACCAGAACCAGAACCACCACCAACACTGTCATCAGCCATGGGAGCTGAAATGACAGAAAGTTATCAGAATTGTTGACGACATAATTTAAAGACCCAATCAAGAACAAGATTTGCTTGTTCCTGCATCGATTATGGCAAAAATCATAATCACGATTATTAAATATGATTATTCATTGATTTGAGAACAAGCATTTATTGAACTTTTAACTCTGGTATTTCTTTTGATAAGAACTGAAAAATACAAATAAATAAGAGAAGAATATATTAATAAAGTTAATTAAATAATATGTAAAAATAAAAAATAAACACTATTCCAGACTTTGGCAGGGCCAGCGTGGAGAATTTTTTTTTCAACAATTCATTTTTAATACAAGATTCGCAAGCAACAGTATCTCGACCAATGAGGTGAGCGGGATTTCTGCTGTCAGCTGATTGGTCACAGAGCAGGAGACGGTCTGGGAATAAATTTACTGTAAATGATCATATAAATCGCCTGTTTTTTTCTTAAATCATTGACATTTTACACAGTATTTTTTATTTTCACGGTAGTAGCTACGGGACAAAGTGCGTCCCGTGACAGCTCAATACGGGACACGTGGTTTTGTTTGTAAATACGGGACGATTCCGTTTTCAAGGGACGGTTGGCAGCCTTAATAGTGTGACATGTTGCACATCTTCGTTTGTTCCGAGTCAGACTCCTCGAAACCGAAGTGTTTCCACGCCACAGAATTGGCTTTACCTTTCTTTATGACCAAAGGAGCCTTTCTGACATCTGACATCTTCTATCGTCTTCTTCTACAGTTTTTTTTTTTCCGACGGGGGCGGAGCGCAGCGCACAGGTGGAGATGGAAGGGTTCGCTGCATTTACCAAGACACGGCGTGCGGCAGAAAGATCGTTTTATTACGATTATCATATTTTCATGATCGATGGAAGCCAAAATCGAAATCAAAATTGAAATTCAATTAATCGCCCAGCCCTATGAGAAAACAACCCGTTATCCGTTTTTTCAGTTTCAAAATGTAATCAGGCTGAGATCAGAATCAACTCTTTCGCGTTCCCCCTACGTCACTCTGCGTACCCCTGGGGGTACACGTACCCCAGGTTGGGAACCACTGGTCTAAACTATAACTTGAACACTTTGTACCTGGATGCTGTCTGTATGACACATTCATTATGAGTTCTATCTGTTTATTGATGCCTGTAGACTGACACAATGCTGCATAATGACACTGATCTCTGTCTTACACTTTAGGACAAGAACGTCCTTATGTTGTTTCATCTCCAAACATGATGCTGATGCTTTGAGTCAGTGGAGAAAATTCTGAGGAGTGCAAATATTTTGAAGTGGTGTAGAAAAAGGTTGAGTGAGTGTGTGGTTGTCTCTGTTATCACAACTCTGGAGGTGGGGTCGGGGCAGGCAGTCAAAAAGGACAGGCATGTGGTCTTGTTCATACAGATTGGTGTTTGAAGCAGCAGCTCTCAGGAGACATTGACTGAGCACCAAAGATGAAGGCCTTCTTGACAAAATTTCCTTTTGACAAACTCAGCATCTTTGTCGCAACCGTTGTGAGTTTCACCCACAATGTTCTTCTTGACAGAAATGTGGCATGCACTTGTGAAGATCAAACTTGTGACTGCATCGTTTACATGGCTCTGCCTTCTTTTATCATTTTCGTCTTAATCCTCTGGACGGACAAGATGTTTCAGAGAGTTGGCAGGTACACATGTAGCATGTGTTCACGTCCATGTTGCAGTGCTAAGTGTTGTGGATTTCTCGGAGTTTTATTCTGTCACATTGTGAAGGCAGCTCTGGTTGGTCTGCTCTGGGTTGTTTCTGTGTTGATCGATGGAGACTGGTGGGTCTGTTGTAAGAACGATGCATATGAAGAAGACTTAGCCTGCAAAGATAAAAACAAGATCACAACTGAGGAACAAAAAAACATCGCTGAGCTGAAGAACAAGTCACGGGTGAGTGTTTCCTTGTTTTATATTTTTCATATATCAATGTTGTGACAGTCTTATTCTGACTGAAAAACGCACTAATATTTAGTTTCCCATCTTTATGCTTCATTTTCAGCTGTTTGGCTTTATTGGACTCCTTGTTATTGTCTTAGTGGCTTCACTATTGTCTTGTGGATGGAGGAAATGCTGTGAGAAGTGCTGTAAAAGCTGTTGTAAAGGATGTTCAGATTGTTCTGACAAATCTTGCAACAGTTGTTGTGATAGAGGTATTGTATATGAAAAAATTCTTTTGGAAGAAGAGGAACCTGTGCAGAAAGAGATTTTGAGAAAAGCAGCAAAAGAACAATTGAGTAAAGTCATCTTTGAGAAAATGAGTGGAGACGACTGGAAACAATGTCTTGAAGTTGCTGATGAAATGGTCAACAACTCAGTGAAACCAGAACTAACTAGAGAACAACAACAGCAATGGAACGTGTGGAGGGGAGAAGACAGTCGGGGCAACAACAGGAACAAATAGCAGGATTGATACTGACCTGATCTGCTGGTCATATAACTGTATCTGTATCTATATCTATATCTGTATCTGTATCTGTATCAGTATCAACAGTTTTTCTTTTAATTTGAAGCAAAAACAGATGAAACATTTTGTGTTTTTTAACTAGTTTTAATTTCCTGTTTAAACCTTACTGGATGTTTTATTTGACTACATGATATCGTTTATCGTTCTACTGACGCCTGTTATTCACGTCCTGTTGACACATTTAGATTCTTTCTTTTCTTAATGTTGATTTTTTTATAAACATTTGTATTGAGTCATTTAAGGTTTTCTTTTTCTTTACTACATCATTCAGTTTGTGTTCATGTTACATTTATTCAGTTTCATTTTACACTGTAAAAACAAAGTAGAAATAAACACTAGAATAACTGAGTTTGTTCAGACTTTTGACTCAAACACTGTCAACCTGAAATCACATGTAACTGATATCAGACACAGTCACAGCATCAACATAAATGAGAAACCTTTTAAAGTCCTACTGTCAGGACAGGAATGAGGAGGAAGATCACAAACTACTAAGACGGCAGCAGGAGATGTTGGTATGAGAGTTAGTTAGTGGAACCATGAGGACACCTGGTGGATGGATGGAGAATGACAGGAGGCGGAGCTACAAAAGTGAAACTGAAACAGGAAGTGAACACATACAGTCACTTCACATGAGCTGGAGATTGAGGAAATCGTTATTTGCTCATCACTATAACGAAAATTCCTAACTAATCCTGGAGGTGCACTTTCTTTAGCACCTTTACTGATGTAATATTTGCTCAAGTTCCCGAATAAACAAATACACAAGGATAATATATTTTGTCATAGGCCTATGTGCAACATGGGCTCTTAAATTGTACTTGAATTCTTTTGTAAAATGATTGTTTTAACATTGTGACAACAAGAACTTTATAGTATAACAGCTGGGCCTCACATTTAGACACTCAGTAGTATTTTTTTTGTAAGCATAATTAGGAAAAATGTGTTTGTATTTTAGTTTGATGAGAAGACTGAGATTAAACCTTCAGATTAGCTAATATAGTTCAGATCTAGTTGTAGTGTGAACCAAACTGTCGTCATGTTGCTTTACTGTAGAAAGTAGCTGAACTAAAGCTCAGATTCATGGCATACTTTAACTTGAAGTTTCCTTTAAATGTAATCGTTGTTGCAGTGATCTGCCTGGACCTCAGCAGGTGAGCGGAACTGGACCAATCAGCAGCACACACCGTTCGGCAAGGTGAAACGCGACGAAGGACAGCAGAACTAAAGCTAAAGAAGCACCTCGTAATTGAATCAGCGCATGGGATAAGGACTAAATCAAAAGGGCTACCGGTTTTTCACTGTCAAGTTTGTCTAGAGTGTCATGGCTTCCCAAACTCGAAAAAATAAGGACTTGACCAGACTCAGGATTTCACTCAGTCTTAATAGTTTATGGGTTAAATAAACTGAAGAAAGTCACAGACCTGCCGACCACTAAGTTGGTTGGCATTTCATCAGATTTGTAAACTGCAACTCTCTGAATTTAAAGAACCTCAGGTGGAACATTTGATGACCTGTACATGCTGAAGGCTTTAGATTCATGCTGCTGTATTCTTGTAAGAGTCACTGGAGACAAGTTCGCCCTTGCAGTTTGTCCTGGGCAGACACTTTTAGCTAAAGGTTAGGGTTAGGGTTAAAAATAATTGAAATAATAATAATTGGAAGAAAAACAATAGGAATCCTGCAACTTCATATTTGACTTTCAAAGACGAGTCCTGGTCATGAGATCTGATCATAGAGAAATACGGTGAGGTGAAATCTATTTGTACAAACAGGCCCAACAAGTTCTCAGTGACGACAAGTCATCTTCAGATCACATTACTCTCTTCCCACTGAACGGCTCAGACAGATGACTATAAACAGGAAGGGGTGTGGTTTCATTTATACAGGTTGGTGTTAAACACCTTCTCTTGGCAGACACAGACTGAACACCAACGATGAAGGACTTCATCAAAAAATTTCCTTTTGAGATAATCAGCATCACTGTCACCATCGTTGTGAGTTTCACTTACAATATTCTGCTTGACAGAGATGTGGCGTGCACTTGCAAGAAAACTAGTGAGTGCTCTGTTCACATGGCTCTGCCTTTTTTTATCATGTGTTTCTTAATACTCTGGACAGACAAGAGGTTTCACTCAGTCTTTAGACTGAGTTTTAACCAGAACAAAGAAATCAGAGCATATCACCCCAGTTCTTAAGTCTTTACATTGGCTCCCAGTCAGCTACAGAATAGATTTTAAAGTTCTGCTACTGGTTTACAAATCACTGAATGGTTTAGGTCCAGAATACATGAATGACATGTTAGCAATGTATAAACCCAGTCGAGCTCTGAGATCGACTGACTCAGGTCAGATAGTGGAGCACAGAGTTAAAACCAAACACGGTGAAGCAGCATTTAGCTGTTACGCTGCACACAAATGGAACAAACTACCAGCAGAGCTGAAATCAGCCCCAACTGTAAGCACTTTTAAATCCAGGTTAAAAACATTTCTTTTTTCATGTGCATATGGCTGAGCCCTTTTAAATCATTTTAAATCGTAATCTTGGATTTACACTGTAAGTCCTCTTAATCGTTTTAATATATGTATATATATATAATACACTTTTCTTTTTCTTTTTTTTTCTTTTTTCTTTTTTCTTTTTATTTGTTCTTGCTTTTAACTGTGTGTTCTTATTTGTTCTGTTTTTTATGTAAAGCACATTGAGTTGCCTCTTGGTATGAAATGCGCTATATAAATAAAAATGCCTTGCCTTGCCTTGCCTAGATACAGATGAGGACAAAATTATTAGCCCCCCTATGCAAATTGGATTCTTTTGAAAATATTTCCCAAGTGCTGTTAAACAGAGCAAAGAATTTTTTAACACAGGTCTTTTAAATATCCTCCTTTTATTTTGGATGCTTACATTATTTTACTTTCCAAACAGAAATGAAATTATTTCACAAAAAAAGAAAATTACCAGGGTCAAAATTGTTAGCCCCCCTGATGTCAATTGTCAGTTGTGTATTCTTTTTGCTGGATAACAGTCTGCAGTCGTTTGTTGTAGTTTTCAACAAATCCCTGACACGTCTCCTGAGGAATACCAGCCCATTCTTCTTTGGCAAATCTCTGAAGCTCCTCCAGATTTGATGGCATTCTGGCATGGACCTTGGCCTTTAGTTTACCCCACAGAATTTCTACAGGATTCAAGTCAGGGCTTTGTGCAGGCCATTCAATAACATTCACTTTGGTCTTCTGGAGGTAGTTCTTCACCAGGAGTGATGTGTGTTTTGGGTCGTGTTGGAAGACAAAGCGGTGACCCAGACCCAGTTTTGCTGCTGACTGCTTGTCATTTACTTTGCATCATCTTTTTCCAGGTTGTCCTTAGCATACTTCAGTCTGCCTTTAAGGTCTCTTCTGCAGAAGTGGAGTTTTTCTTGGTCTGCAACCTCACAATCAATTCCTGCACAGAACTCTAGTGATTGTCTTCTTTGAGACTACAATTCCCGACAAGGCTAAGTCATTTCCTAGTGTCTTGGCGGTTGTTCTGGGGTCTTTAGACACATCTCTCACAAGTTTTCTTTCCAGGGTCTTTGAAATGTTTCGCTTCCTACCTCTGCCAGGCTTGTTCCGTACAATGTGGCTCTCTTTTAACTTCTTGATGATGGTTCTCACTCCACTTCTTGACACTTGGAAACGCTGTGATAACTTTGTGTATCCTTCTCCTGCTTTGTGAGCATCAGCATTTCTCTTTCACAAGTCTTAACTGATTTCTTTTGTTTTTGGCATGATGCTTCCTCAAGTGCCAGCCAAAACCCTTACTGGAGGATTTATACTGTGATATTATATATATTACTTTTCTAAATATTTCTAGTAGCCTTGACACATTTACTCTTATGTAGTTTTTTCTTCCTTCATTCTATTTTTGAACTAAAAATCTTCATCAAAGACCTTCAGAGTTTAAAGCTGCTCTCTGGAGCATCTGCATCATGGCAGCAAGGTGAAGATTAAACCAGGAGAAGTCAGGAACATCTTAACCTCTGAGTGTAAAGACCTCACAGCTTTATATCTGTAGAAATGTAACATTAACTATATTTTATTAGTAGCTATACTTGGGATTAATGATGGGTCAGTTCTGCAGCCACAAACAACTTCCTGTTCTGAACCGGATCAACTAAAGGATTGTTTTGTAGATTTAATCAGGTTAAATGGACGAGTTTAAAATGAGATTAAGAATCACTGATCATATGGTTTGTAGAACTGTGATCATTAGTCTTTTCAGCCCTGGTTTCATAGTATGTCTGTAGTCTGTGTTTATTCATTGGCATCCAGAAGAAACTGTGAGGACACCTGGTGGTTGGATGGAGAGTGACGGGAGGCGGGGCTAAAGAAGAGGAAGTAAAACCACTGATTATAAATGTACAGTTACAAACATGAATAGTGATGAAATGAAAGCTGATTCTAAATGGTAAATGGTGATTGTAAATAAGAACTCATCTTTATGTTTTTATTTTCTTCAACATGTGAATCACAGACAGCATCAACTGTTAGAACAGATAGTTGATAAGATCCTGGAAAACAGTTGATCTGAAGCATTTTGTCAAATAAATGATAAACTCAGGAACTATCTGAGATGTTCTGACTGCCTTCAATGTCTCAGTGAAAAACATGAGAACAGAACATGATGAGATCTGCAGTTCACAACAATTCAGTCACATGAAGGAGGACCACATCAAGAGTTCAGCTCAGCAAAGACTTGACCTCATCTTTATTTATGCGCCGCCCAGCAGGCACGCTAAGTGACCCAAATCAAACACACCCACAGTTGCAGGCCACAGGTGCATTGTGGGTGGGGGAGGGTCATCCAGCCATGTGCTCCACCTTCACTGAGCTGATTTCTGAGAGTTGGACTCAGTTGGAGGATGTGAGCAGATCCATCAGATGGTCTCTGAGGACGGACACTGAAACCACGAGCTCAGTCTGTCTCCATGTCCTACAGTTTGGACATCTGTGGCTGTAGAGACTGAATCTGAGGAGAAACTCAGCAGCTAAATATTAAATTTAGTGGCTCCTTAAGACTTGGAGTTGGACACTTTCAGCATTGTCTTCCTACACTCATGGACGGATCATGAGACGAGGGGCTCCTGAGGCCTCTCCTACTGAGGTAAGACAGCTACAAACCTCATCTGCATGTCTTTCACTAGGTTTTCTGTTTCTGTTAGAGACGGGTTTTATGGCTCTTTGAAGGGAGTCGGATCTTGTGGATCTGTTCCTTTCAAAGAGCCGATCAAAAGACTGGCTCATTGTGATATTTATTTATTTTTCAGATGCCAGCCTGGGGGGTAACTCATGTTATTATGGAAATCATCACTGGGAGGAATGATGGGGTATGATTTGGATCAGGATCATTCAAACTTAAACATCCCACCAACATATATTCTACTGGTGGGATATCTGAGGTTGAATCATTCTGAACTATTGACTCTAGATAGACGGATACAACCAGCGCTGCATTGAGATGCTGCAGCTTCATTTTCTTTGGGTCATTTTGTCTCTTTGAGTCACCAGCCACTCAACTTCAACTGTGACTTGGTTCCCATCGTTCGTTTTAAAGAGCCTGTCAATAGACCAGGGATGCACGAAGTACGAAGAGTATACGAAGAGTTGCGTAGATTTCCTTCTAAATCGTGACGTAAGCTCAGATTTAGAAGCATTTCGAAGCACATTTCCTTTGTACATCCCAATCGAGCATACCCGACTTCTCCCTGTCCATGCCTCTTTTAAATATGCAACTCCCCATCTATGCCCCTTTTAAATATGCAAATTATATTTAAATTGACCCTGCACCTGAGATTCCCCTCTCTGCGCGATCATAAAATGAAAACATAAGAATGAGTAAGACGAGAAAGAAGAACTTCACAGAAAGTGATTTTTTGCGCATCTCACTGGAGTGGGGATGCGCAAAAATGTGCTCTTTGGCACGCTGCCACAATGTTTACTTGCGCATCACGTATGATCTGTACACTGATCGAATGAAAATGTTTCCTGTTGATATTTACAAATTCATGCGATGGCGCTTTTATATCAATGTGTGTGCAGTCGATAGCTCCGATTACATTTAGAAAACCGTTTCTTGCTGCAGATTGCTCTTTAATGTTGACCTGTTCAGATGCATTGTGGGTATCTGATCTACCTGGCTGACATACGGATAACTCCGTCCCACGGGGCTTGCATAGATCTGCTCAGGGTCGACCGGCACAGTCCCGATCGGTCGGAGTAATAGTTTTCACATTGATGACAGTTTCCAAGCATCACCTCTAAGTGTCGCCAAAGGATCAACATCTGTAGAATCCAACGTATGCATGTTGTTGGCGTAGGCACGTACGAAGTTGCAAGTTGCATGTTGATACATCAACATGCAACTTTTCCGTGAACGTATTTGTATGCACTCAACCTTCGTACATGAGGCCCCTGGTTTGTTCGCAAACATTTCAGCTCGCTGCTTCACCACAAACGTGTGGTTTTTTGATGTTGAGGCAGTTAAAGCTTCATGTGAACAAACTAAAGCATCCGTTCTTATACGTCTTTCACTGTAACCACATGACCCTCAGTTCACATTCTTTCAGTTTCTTGTTTAAAGAGATAAATCATAAGTCATCTCAGAGCACGTTCCACAGTCAGGATTTATTTTCTTAACATGTTCATTTTCTATTAATGTGAATCACAGACAGCATCAACTGTTAGAACAGATAGTAAATAAGATCCTGGAAAACAGCTGATCTGAAGCATTTTGTCAAATAAATGATAAACTCAGGAACTATCTGAGATGTTCTGACTGGCTTCAATGGCTCAGTGAAACAGCAGCAGTAAACATTCTATATAGTAATAGCACAGAATTGCATAGCTAGTAGTTGATAGGAAATTAGAGGGCAAGAGCTCTGAGCCAGAGAAAAGAAAGTGGAGGATGTGAGAGAGGAGAGAGAAGAAAGAAGGAGGACATGTGTTTGGTGCATTGTCCCCCAGCAGCCTAGGCCTATAGCAGCATAACTAAGGGATGGTTTAGTCCAACCCTAACTATAAGCTTGATCAAAAAGGAAAGTCTTAAGCCTGACCTTAAAAGTAGAGAGAGTGTCTGCCTCCAGAACCCAAACTGGGAGCTGGTTCCACAGGAGAGGAGCCTGATAGCTGAAAGCTCTACCTCCCATTCTATTTTTTGAAATTCTAGGAACCACAAGTAGGCCTGCACTTTCAGACCGAAGTGATCTGTTGGGATGATCTGGTACAATGAGGTCTTTAAGATACGATGGAGCTAGGCCTTTAAGGGCCTTGTATGTAAGGAGGAGGATTTTAAATTCTATTCTAGACTTTAAAGGGAGCCAATGAAGAGAATCTAAAACTGGAGTAATATGATCTCTCTTGCTAATTCCCGTCAATGCTCTTGCTGCGGCATTTTGAATCAGTTGGAGGCTTTTTAAAGAGTATTTGGAGCCAGACAGTAATGAATTACAGAAATCCAGTCTGGACGACACAAATGCATGAACTAGTTTTTCAGCATCACTCTGAGACAGGATGTTCCTAATTTTGACGATATTACGCAGGTGAAAGAAGGCAGTCCTGGTCACTTGCCTTATGTGACATTTAAAGGACATATCCTCATCAAATATAACACCAAGGTTTTTTACAGTAGTACTGGAGGCCAAGGTAATGCCATCCAAAGACACCACGTGATTAGATAATGAATCTCTGAGATGCTTAGGACCGAATACAATAACTTCTGTTTTGTCTGAGTTTAAGAGTAGGAAATTACAGGTCATCCAAGCCTTTATGTCTTTAAGGCATGCTTGGAGTTTAACCAACTGATTAGTTTCATCTGGTTTCATAGATAAATATAGCTGGATATCGTCTGCATAGCAATGGAAGTTTTTCTAATAATCTTGCCTAATGGCAACATGCAAAATGTGAATCAGTGCCTCTGTGCTGTCTCTGAGTCCAGCCTTTTCCAGCCATTGGTAGGTCTTCTCGATATCAGCCACTTCTTCAATTTGGCAGTGGTACATGCCATGTAGGGACTTGTCCCTCCAGGTGATCTGCTCCTCTTCCTCTGCACTCTTATCGGGTTTCAGCAGTTCATCCTTAGTGGCCATCTTTCTGATGTACTCTTGGATTTGTGATGTTTCATCCTGGATAGTGACCTTGATGCTCACTAGTCCTCGGCCTCCCTCTTTCCGCTTAGTGTATAGTCTCAGGGTGCTGGATTTGGGGTGAAATCCTCTGTGCATGGTGAGGAGCTTTCTTGTCTTGATGTCTGTGGCTTCTATCTCCTCCTTTGGCCAGCTTATGATCCCAGCGGGTATCTGATGACTGGTATTGCCTATATGTTGATGGCTTGGATCTTGTTCCTGCCATTCAGCTGACTTTTCAGGACCTGCCTCACTCTTTGGAGGTATTTGTTTGTGGTTGACTTCCTTGCGGCTTCCTCATGGTTTCTGTTAGCCTGTGGGATACCAAGGTACTTGTAGCTGTCTTGCATATCACCTATGTAATCCTCTGGTAGGTCGACCCCTTCAATTCTGATCATTTTGCCTCTCTTTGAGACCATCCGGCCACACTTGTCCAATCCGAATGACATCCCTATGTCGTTGCTGTAGATCCTGGTGGTGTGGATCAGTGAGTCGATTTCTCACTCATTCCTGGCGTACAGCTTAAGCTTTCTTTTAGTCGTAAGCTTTCTTGTAGTCGATCCAGGTGGTGCACAGATTGGTCTGTCTGCTCTTACAGTCTCGGGTGACTGCTCTATCGACCAGTAACTGGTGTTTGGCTCCTCTGATGTTGCTACCAATTCCCTTCTGAGCCCCGCTCATGTATTGAGCCACGTACTTACTCATCTTAGCATCAATGATGCCTGACAGGGCCTTCCATGTTGTGGAGAGACAGGTTATTGGCCGGTAGTTGGATGGGATAGGCCCCTTCAGGGGGTCCTTCAGGATTAGGACTGTCCTGCCCTGGGTTAGCCACTCTGGGTGGGACCCATCCCTTAGCAGCTGGTTCATCTGTGCTGCTAGGTGTTCATGGAGTGCCGTTAGCTTCTTCAGCCAGTAGGCATGGATCATATCGGGGCCTGGTGCTGTCCAGCTCTTCATCTTTGACACTCTTTCTTGGATGTCTGCCATTGAGATGGTTACTGGTTCTTGTTCTGGGAGGTTGCCGTGGTGTGCTCTTAGGTCCACTAGCCATTGGGCATCTGGGTTGTGTGATGCCTCTTTTTCCCATATACCCTTCCAGTATTCTTCCACCTCAGCTCTTGGTGGGTCTGACCGGTTGTTATTTCCTCCTTGCCACTGAGAATACACCTTGGCTGGTTCAGTGGAGAACAGCTTGTTTATTCTCCTGGCCTCTGCCTCCTTGGTGTATCTCTTCTGCCGGGTGGCCAGCGCTGTTAGTCTCTGTTTGGCAGTTTCGAGTGCTTCAGGTATGGAGAGCTTGGTGTACTTCCTGGGTGCCCCTTTATTCACCATGTTGCCTTTCTGCAGTTCTGTTAGCTGGCTAACTTCTCTCCGTGTTGCCCGTATCTTGGCCTCTAACCGTATTCTCCATGGTGGATGCTGCCTGTCATGGTTTGAGCCCATCTTGTAGCCAAGCATTTCTAGGATTACTGTTGCTGTACTGTGTATCAGCTTATTGGTCTCAGTGATGGTTCCCATAGGGATTGTTGTTAGTGCAGCATTCACATCCACTAGCAGATTTTCTGAAGGTACTTTACAAGTCAGCTTTGGTATTCGACGGGGGTTCCAGGCTTCTAATTGTGCCATGATCATCATTCTCAGGTCAGCAGCTCTTGCGCTGAGGCT
The DNA here is from genome assembly GCF_963514085.1 of Chelon labrosus. Lineage (NCBI taxonomy): Eukaryota > Metazoa > Chordata > Actinopteri > Mugiliformes > Mugilidae > Chelon > Chelon labrosus. The sequence goes on from NC_140360.1 coordinate 551,219, forward strand.
GGTATCTGTTGGGGCATGGTACCCAATCTCTGATTGTGGGGGGAGTTTTTGATTGCGGATGTTGGAACACTGGGCTAACAGCTCTTTCGTTGTTAGCCTTGATTGTGAGTTTCGAAGTGACCATTGGTCCCACATTCGCTGCATGTATCCTTTCTCTCTAGGGTTGCACATATAGTAGCATTCCAACAGTTCTGTGTTTTCAGATTTTCATTTTGCCAAATTGTATTAGTTGCCTTATTTATTTAGTATTTATTTATTTCTGTTAAATCCACAAAGAGCAATCATCTTTTTATTCACCCCAAATTCCGGGGATGAAGTCGCAGGGGGGATCCCCTACCAAGGAATTTTATTAAATAAAGCTCACTACAACACCCTTTATGTTTTTAGAATCATGGATATGTTTATTTATCTACAGTATTTTATCATTAGCTGTTCTAACAAGAACAAATGCATCAGTCCTTCAGTCACTTCCCTCTACTGTGTTTGTGTTGTGACTGGTCTGGAGGAGGAAGCGTGATGATACGCAGCACAAACACATTGAACAATATATCAAGTAAAAAATGAACTTTAAACGACAGCATTAGAAACCAAACAAAGATAAAATGTGAAGGTTTCCAACATGAATTCTTCATTCATGTCATAACACTGATAGAGTTCTTTATGAAATAACAGAAAAAAAATATTTGTCATCGATAGCAAACTGAACACCAAAGATGCAGAACTTCAGAAATCCAGTATCTCAGTCACTGTTGCTGGGAATTTCCCCACCTTCAATGTTTTATTTATCAGAGATGTGGTGCGTACTTGTGAAATACAATAAACTGACTGCAATGTCTCTTTGGCTCTGAACATGTTGATATAAGTGTTAGGACATAGTGTTGTGGATTTCAGTCATTCAGGAAGCTCTATCATTCTGAGAAACAGTCTCAGGTTGGGTGCAAAACAAAAGCAAAACAAAATCAGTTGTTGAGTCATTCCTCTGTGGTTTTTTTATGTCTTCTTCCGTGTCTCTTCTTGTGTCGTTTGAGAACCACAAACCACACCTGCAACTTCAGACTGTGAGCATTTTGTGGGCGGTGGCCAAACATATGCAAATAGGAATATGAATATTTACCCTTGTCGGAATGTGAAGTCAGTGTCACGGGGCAGAAGTGTGGGTTTTAGCATGATTTGAATTGTTTGTTTTACTGAATTTTAACATTGCATGCTTTTACTTGTGTTGGTTTAACCATTTTATTTATTATGTTTTTAATGCATGCGTGTGGTTTTTTACTTACTTCTGCCTGTGAACACACCCTGTGCACCTGGGAGGCTCCGCCCTCTCCCCTTACCACTGAACCAATCGGCAGCGGGGGAGAGTGGCGGAGGGATATAAAGAAAGGTATGACCGGAAAAGAGAAGAGGCACGATGGGAGAAAGACGCCAGAGGTCCGGCGATAACATGTAGGAACAGAAGGAGAACGTGATGGACGGATGGACGGATGGACGGACGGATGGACGGATGGACTGACTGACTGGGGACTGAGATAGGACACGAGTCCTCATGCGAGAGGAACGCCAGAGGGACGTCGTGGCGGCGTGAGGGGAGGAGAACGAAGAGGAGGCCGTGATCGAGCCGAGAACGGGCGAAGGCAGCGGGTGTGCCGGCCGCACGTATGTAGAGACCGCGGAGCGTTACTACATGAAGTTCTCGCAGCGGCAGGGCAGTGCGCCCTGCCTGGCGGGTAAGTTTCGCCCTATGGGCCGTCAGTAACGCTCTCGTGTGTGGTTGTGCGGCGGCACCGGTACCCGTGCGATGTGTGGACACCCGTACTGGCCATGTTGTTTTATCTTCCAGGTGTCAGCCGGGCAGCCCACTGCCAAGAGAGAAGAAGAGGCGCCTGCGGCACCTGGAGCGGTGGAAGGCCTCTGATCATCTCCCCTCTGAGCCGCCTCGTCCCTGGTTTGGCGGCCATGATGGACTCTTTTTATTTTATTTTAGTAACGGACACTTTTTAATGTTTATTTGTATCTTTTTAACTTTTGGTTTTAAAACCTTTTAAGGTTTTACTGTTTTAAGTTCTTTTAATAAACCTTTTGTTTTTAGTACACCGGCTCTCGTTGGTTTGCCGTCCTCTCTCTCCTCTGGTCGCTGTCAGCGTGCTCTCCCCCGATAAATCACCAGTACCTGTGCTTCCCCCCTTTCCCTTCAATAATAATAACCTTTTCTTCATTCATCATCATCCACTTCTCATCTCCCCCTCTTTCCCCTCGTGACATCAGCACAAAGACTCCAGGTCTGCACAGATGCAAGATGGAGGCACTTGGAGGCAGCTTCAAAACGGCACTGAAAGCGTTTTACAACAGGATTTCTCCATCACTTAATGTCTATCTGGCCACCATTTTTATTTTTGTCTACCATGTTGTTTTAGATAAGGACTTTGCGTGTCCTTGTAAACAACAAGTTTCAGGCTGTAACTTCTACATGGCTCTGCCGTTTTTTATCTTAATGTTTCTACTTCTTTGGACGAACAAATCATTTCAGCGAGAGTGGAGACATATGTGGACTTCTGGATGCTGTTCATAGTGGAAAAGGTTTGGATGGAGGTTATGTCGACACTTAATTAAAGCATGTTTAATTGGTCTGTTGTGGGTTACCTCTGTGTACATCGATGGAGACTGGTGGGTTTGCTGTAACAATGATCAGTCTGAGAAACAGTCTCAGTTATCCTGCAAAGATGAAAAAAACATCACAGCTGAGGAACAAGCGATCATCGCTGAACTGAAAAACAGATCCAGAGTGAGTGTTCTCCTCCATTTTAGTGACATGTTTGTCTTTTCATGCTGTGGATGGAAAATGTAACAGGAGCAGTATGGCTGTAATAATAAAACCACTTCTTTGCTCTTTTTCAGGTCGTAGGTTTTTCGATAGCCTTGGTCATTGTCTCTGTGGGAGCATTACTCTTGTCAATAGATTGTAAAAATGATCGTTGTTGCAGTAGTAGATCTCTGCTGAACCAGCTCATTCTGGAAGAAGTAGAAAATAAATTTGAAAAGACGTTAAGCAAAGCCTTTGAAGAAGATCTGATGACAAAACTCGAAGGCCATGTGAAAAACAGAGACTGGGAGAAATGTTTGAATATTGCGTCTGAACTTGAAAAGTCCTGGCCTGAACAAAATACAAGCAATGATAATGATACCCAGAACACACCAACACAGCAACCTAGTCAAAGCAGTCAAGGTTTTAATAACCAAGAAGAAGCAGACGACCAACAGCAGCATGATCAGAGGAGTACAAGGTAAGACAGAAACTCATGTTGCTCTTTGTATTGAACTATATATAAAGTACAGCTAGTCCATGTAATGTAAACATAATAAACATGAACTCTTTTAGTTTTGTTCAGTTTTTATCCACATTTTGTCCACGTTGATTCAGACCAGTAATGATGCTGAAGGCTGATCTTCGTTGGCTTTTGCTTTCAGCCACTGACAAATACACTCACTGAGCATTTATCAGGAGCATCTGTTTAATGTAATCCAGCATGACAGCTCTGTCATAAATCACATTATGTTTTCAGAAGTGATAATTCTACTCTGTTCAGGTCTGTTTTAAATCCTGAAGTCATATAATGGGTGTTTATGTTAATTTAGAGGACATAATATTAGGAACAGAAGTGGTGTCTCAGTGTATGTGGTTGAGTCAAGGGGGAAATAATATTAAGACCTTCTAAAAATGAAACCTTCATGCATTGTGTGATTTTCACTTCAGGAGTCAGGCCTCTGGAGGCAGGAAGTCTGAAGTCTGTCAGGATGAGAGGGAGATGGTAAATGCAGGCAACAGCTTCTTATTTTATCTCATGTTATTCACAAAACCATCTACAGGAAATAAATGAAGTTAAAAACTGCTACAGTCAGTTTGTACCCTGAGAGACCATGAACTAAAAGAATAAGTCACATGACTCCTGAACCCCTTTTCAACAACTCTGTGTTTTTTAGAATCCCCTGATGCCAAAAAAACAACAATCTTCTCAGGCGAGTGTTTCTGGTGTCAGCTCAGATACAGTAAGTATCCAGGATGGAGATTTACAGCAACTATAGTGACAACAATATAAAATCAGCTGCTTGCTGTTTCCCCAGCTTCCAGTCTTTATGCTAGGCTAGCTGATTGAAAATTGTGAAATGAATGGACAATGTTGGTGATTTTCTGCAGTTTCTTTATAAAAACTTCACCACCTCTCACTCATAGGCTGTATTCACAACTGCCTTGTTTAGTTCGATTAAAACGAACTCAAGTTCGTTTCCTTGCTTGGTTCGGACCTTTTTGACTGGTGTGAATACAATCACTCGAACTCTGGTGCGGACCAAACAAGCGGACCGAGACCCAGCTGAGGAGGTGGTCTCGGAGCGGTTCCTACCGAACCCTGGTGCGGTTCCTTTATGGTGTGAAAGCAGCCCGACCTCGATCCGACCCAAGTTGCAAAAATCTGCCTTTTTGGATTTGACGAGCTCCCTTAGTTTTCGCGCATTATGGGAAATGTAGGATAGCCCAGTGACACACACAACAGAGAGAGCTACACACATGAGAGCTCTCCTTCTCAGCCGTTTTGCTGCACGTCTTCGTCGTTGCAAAATAACGAGCATGATATGGTTAAACTCATGTTGCATCAAACGGTCTTGACGCTCGAGCACAAGCTGTAAGTTTATAAACCATATTGCTAGGATAATAACAAGTAGACCTACAGTACGCAAAGTCTCCATTGTAGCCTATAGAGAGCCGAAGTCCCGCCCCTTCCGATTGCCTCCATGGGACCTATCTTTCGAAAAAATATGAACGGCAGTCTATGGCGAAAGATAAATTATTTTCTGGTCCCGATCGACTTGTGCCTTGGATTATACATATACTGTTTTTCAGAATAAAAAATTATTTTACATGTCAAGAATGTCACAGTTTGTCGCAAGATAGTTAAGTAAAATGCTACGGAAAATACGTAATTAAACGAACTACAAGTCCCGCATGCTGGCGCGTACAGAACCGACCAAAACTCCCTTCGTGTAACTACAGCTCTCGACATGACCCGATTTATGATTTTCACCTCGTTTGATGCTTCTGCCTTCGTCCTGGAAGAAGACAGTAAAGCTCAACAAGGAGACGCAGATTGTTCGAGATGAGAGATGTAGTTCACTGAGCGATCTCATACAAAACCTAATGTTGTTCAGCTTATTTACGTCAAATAATTTATCTCTTGACGTGAAAAATTATCTTTTAAATTCACACACATCATATGTGAAATTCATGCCACAATTCGAACGGGACCAAAAAATAATTATGATCTCTACATTAACTCCCGTTCATATTTTTTTGAAAGATAGGTCCCATGGACCGGAAGTAGAAGGGCGGGACTTCGGCTCTCTATTTACGTTGGACAACTTTGGCTTCCTTCTTTACCCCGCCTATACGTTTACCAGCCAATGGCTGAACGACCTTAGCACATGTGTTTTTGTTTATAAATTCTGGTCCGGTTGCAATTAATCACAGTGTGAAAGCGAACCGCACTTAAAAAAAAAAAAAAGAAAAAAAAAATTGGTCCGGACCAAAGCAAGTGAACTAACGGACCTTCCTGGTGTGAATACGCCCTTAGATTAGTTTTTGACCAGCCCCTTTCATGAGGGGGTTTAATGTTGGTGTCCACTGCCGTCCTGTTGAAGGGACTAACCTCTCATTCTTGGATCAGAACCAGACAGCAGCAAATCCATATTAAATGCACCGATAATAAAACTTCACCCACTGTTTAAAACACTTAGAGCTGAAAACTGAATCATATGAGACGACCCCCAAACTGAACATCTAAGTCAGTTTATGTGTGTTCATGGTTTGATTCCAGCGATGCAGCAACACCACAAACATATTGCTGCTAATGCATGTATGCCTCTACAAGGAACTCTGTCCACACATGGAAGGAAAGTGATGTTCCAGCTGGTGGTTCATTAAATATCAGATTCAGTGTCTGTCGATGAGACTGGATACCAGGTCAAATTAAATCTGTAGGGTTTCATATCAAAGCCAGGTGAAGTTGACCACCAGTCCACCAGCACAGCTGCTCATCAAAGAGGTATAAATCGAAAGAAACACTTTCATTAGAGGACATGTCCAAACGTCCTTTGACTGCCACTGACAGACATGTGATCCACACTGAGGCCAGTAGAGGTCGCTGCTGCTGCTTCAGTCTCCTCTATGTGTGAATCCAGTGATCCACCTTTCACTAGCAGATCAGATATTTCTCAAGAATTTAACTTTTAATTATTTTTTAAATGATCATTCAAATAATCTGTTTGTTTGTTTTACAGGACGACAAGGATCATCAAGAAGACAGTGTTTGATCTCATGATCATTTTCATTCATCATCATCAGTTTATCACCAAGAATCAAAGCAGCTGTTGTTTTTCTCCAGATGAAACCAAGAGCTGCTTCAGTTCTGCAGCCAGAAACAACATCTGTTAGACTGAACCAGATCAACTAAAGGATTGTTTTAATCAGGTTAAATGGACCAGTTAGTCCATTTCTTCAGCTTGGTACAGCCACTGTAAATATTTCTAGTAGCCTTGACACATTTACTCTTATATAGTTTTTTCTTCCTTCATTGTATTTTTGATCTAAAAATCTTCATCAAAGACCTTCAGAGTTTAAAGCTGCTCTCTGGAGCATCTGCATCATGGCAGCAAGGTGAAGATTAAACCAGGAGAAGTCAGGAACATCTGAACCTCTGAGTGTAAAGACCTCACAGCTTTATATCTGTAGAAATGTAACATTAACTATATTTTATTAGTAGCTATACTTGGGATTAATGATGGGTCAGTTCTGCAGCCACAAACAACTTCCTGCTCTGAAACGGATCAACTAAAGGATTGTTTTGTAGATTTAATCAGGTAAATGGACGAGTTTAAAATGAGATTAAGAATCATTGATCATATGGTTTGTAGAACTGTGATCATTTGTCTTTTCAGCCCTGGTTTCATAGTATGTCTGTAGTCTGTGTTTATTCATTGGCATCCAGAAGAAACTGTGAGGACACCTGGTGGTTGGATGGAGAGTGACGGGAGGCGGGGCTAAAGAAGAGGAAGTGAAAGCACTGATTATAAATGTACAGTTACAAACATGAATAGTGATGAAATGAAAGCTCCTTCTAAATGGTAAATGGTGGTTGTAAATAAGAACTCATCTTTATGTTTTTATTTTCTTTAACATGTGAATCACAGACAGCATCAACTGTTAGAACAGATAGTTGATAAGATCCTGGAAAACAGTTGATCTGAAGCATGTAGTCAAATAAATGATAAACTGAGGAACTATCTGAGATGTTCTGACTGCCTTCAATGTCTCAGTGAAAAACATGAGAACAGAACATGATGAGATCTGCAGTTGACAACAATTCAGTCACATGAAGGAGGACCACATCAAGAGTTCAGCTCAGCAAAGACTTGACCTCATCTTTATTAATGCACCGCCCAGCAGGCACGCTAAGTGACCCAAATCAGACCACCCACAGGTGCAGGCCACAGGTGCATTGTGGGTGGGGGAGGGTCATCCAGCCATGTGCTCCACCTTCACTGAGATGATTTCTGAGAGTTGGACTCAGTTGGAGGATGTGAGCAGATCCATCAGATGGTCTCTGAGGACGGACACTGAAACCATGAGCTCAGTCTGTCTCCATGTCCTACAGTTTGGACATCTGTGGCTGTAGAGACTGAATCTGAGGAGCAACTCAGCAGCTAAATATTAAACCTAGTGGCTCCTTAAGACTTGGAGTTGGACACTTTCAGCCTCGTCTTCCTACACTCATGGACGGATCATGAGCTGAGGGGCTCCTGAGGCCCCTCCTACTGAGGTAAGACAGCTACGAACCTCATCTGCATGTCTTTCACTAGGTCTTCTACTTCTGTTAGAGATGAGATTCATGACTCTTTGAAGGGAGTCGGATCTTGTGGATCTGTTCTTTACAAAGAGCCGATCAAAGGACTGGCTCATTGTGATATTTATATACTTTTCAAATATGAAATCAGAGGTGTTTTATTTCTACAAGTGTTCAGTAGTGATTAAAGTCAACTTCCAGGTTGATCTGCTCATTAAATCCAATGGATTAAATCAGGAGTAAATGCTCAAAGTAGTTTTCTCTCAAAAGAGAAACAAACAAAAAAAAACTCAGATTTTTTTAACTGTTTCTCTCTTACTTTATAAAGTAAAATTATTTAATGTTGTAGGAACCAAAGTCAATTAGAGTCAACTGTAATTAACTGTAATTGTTGTGGATCATGATGTCACCTCGTGAAGGTAAAGTGATGATATGACTTTCATAGATTAGTCCTGGAGCTGCAGATGTTTGATCTGAACAGACGATCAGGGAAGTGATAAAATAAAAACTCGGGAAGTTTCAAGATGAAAAAGACTTCAGGTCACTGCTCCACCACAAACGTGTGGTTTTTGATGCTGAGGCAGTTAAAGCTTCATGTGCGCAAACTAAAGCATCTGTTCACACACGTCTTTCACTGTCACCACACCACCCTCACAGTTCACATTCTTTCAGTTTCATGTTTAAAGAGATAAATCATAAGTCATCTCAGAGGATGTTGCATAGTCAGGTCCACAGTCAGGATTCGATTCAGTTTTATTTATATAGCGTCAATAACGATAAGAAATTGTCTCAAGAAGCTTTACAACATCCAGTTTGAAACCTCCAGAGCAGCCTGAAGGAGATGGTGGCAGGAAAAACTCCCTTTTAACAGGAAGAAACCTTGAGAAGAACCAGAACCAGAACCAGCTCATATGTGCTACCACTTGGGTTAATTATAACCAGGCACAACTTATCTTTTCACTGTTACACAGATGATCTGCAAATCTATCTGCCACTGAAGCCTGGTAATGCACGCAGCACTTTAGTTGACTGCATTGTGGACATTAAGCAGTGGTTTGCCCAAAATGTTTTACACTTAAACGAAGATAAAACAGAATATATTGTGTTTGGAGAGTGTGTGTCAAATGGATTTAGCACCTGGCCTTCAACTCCCAGTCAGACTGTCAGAAACGTAGGAGTGATTTTTGACACTTCTATGAAATTTGACAAACAAATTGACAATGTTGTCAAGTCGAGCTTTTTTCAGCTGCGTCTTCTGGCTAAAGTGGTGAAAACTTTTTTAAACCATCACGACCTCTAAAAGGCTATTCACGTTCTAATAAGTTCCAGACTGGACTACTGCAATGCCCTGTCTACTGGTGTCTCCCAGTCCTCTGTTGGCCGCCTCCAACTTGTGCTAAATGCAGCTGCCCGTCTTTTAACTAGCACTAAGAGAAGAGAGCACATCACTCCTGTCCTCTATTCCCTCCATTGGCTCCCGGTCCATTTTAGAATTGATTTTAAACTTTTAATGTTTGTTTTTAAAGCTCTTAATGGCCTCGCCCCATCTTATTTGTCTGAGATGTTGACCGTTTGTGAGTGTGGTAGGGCTTTGAGGTCGTCACACCAACTCTTGTTGGAAGTGCCCAGGTCAAACCTTAAACACTGGGGTGACTGAGCCTTTTCAGTTACTGCACCTATAGGCTCTGGAATAAGCTCCCCAGTGACATGTGTCTCATTACTGACCCGGGCCTTTTAAATCAAAACTTAAAACGCATCTATTTAAAATGGCTTTTAGTACCCGGTAGTGTGGTGACACTTCTATATTTATGTTATTTATTTTTATTCTATTTTTATTTTACTTTTTATCCTCTTCATTTATTGTTTTTAGTTTCTTGTTTTTTTTTAGCTTTGTTTTATTACTGTACTTGTTTTCCAGTGTGTTGTTTTAAATTGTTGTTTAATCTTTTGTAAAGCACTTTGGTTCACCTATGGTTCGATGTAAGGTGCTATATAAATAAAGTACATTTACATTTACCTATGGAGGAACCCATCTGCCTAAAGCCGGTCCGGTAGAGACTGAAAGGAGAGGGAAGAGAGAGGACAGACGACTAGTTTACTTGCGGGGTGCCCCAAGGATCAATCCTAGGGCCCCTGTTATTTTTAGTATACATAAATGATATATCAGCCGTGGTACGATGCAAATTGTTATTATATGCTGATGATTCTGCTTTACTTGTCCCGGGGTGTAGTGTAAAAGATATTGAAAATACTCTTAGCATAGAGCTGGAGTCTGTCAGCCAGTGGCTGGTAGACAATAAGCTCTCTATGCATCTGGGCAAGACTGAATCAATCTTGTTTGGTCCAAAAAGGAAGTTGGCAAAATCAAATATTTTAAAAGTGATGTGTAATGGGTCTGAAATTGTTTCTACCACAAGTGTCACATATTTAGGTCTAACATTGGATCAATCACTTACAGGTGAATCCATCGCTGCCAAAGTTTTATCCAAATGTGTCTGTAAGCTGAAGTTTTTATATCGCAAGACAAAGTTTTTAGATTTTTCTGTAAAGAAATTATTGGTACTAACTCTGATCCAATGTCATGTGGATTTTGCTTGCTCTGCATGGTTTTCTGGGTTGACTGTGAAACTTAAAAACAAATTCCAAGTGCTACAAAATAATGTCATTCGGTACCTGTTAAATGCACCCCCCCGTACTCATATTGGTAGAGAGGAGTTTGCTAGAGCTGGTCTACTACCTGTACATCTCAGAGTAGAACAACTTAAGCTAAACCATATGTTTAACATTGTTAATGGTCATGCCCCCAACTATTTGTGCTCTAATGTAACCATGGTCCATACGCAGCATAGTCACAACACCAGAGTCAGCATCCGCTCCTGCATTGTTCCTAGAGCTAACAATGCAGTTAAAAATTCTTTCTTTTACACTGGTATCAAGGCATGGAATAGTTTGTCTACTGCTACCAAACTTCTATCATCACAAGGGATTTTTAAAAGACAGGTCAAGCAGTTTTTATGGAATAAGGTAAATATTCACTGATTAATTGGACAGATTATTCATGCTTTTATGTTTCTTTTTATTTGGTTTTATGTGATGTTTACAGTTTGTCTGCGTCTTGTGTATTTGTTTCCTGTCTGTAACGTCTGTGTGTAACACCTAGGACCATGCTGGAAATAAGTATGTTACTTTTGCATGTCATCCTTTGGATTACTGTTTTTACTGTCTTTGATCCAAATAAATAAATCAAATCAAATCAAAGTGCACAAGTATAAACCTAGTTGTTTGAAACTCCAGTGCAGACCACCCACGGGGTCATCCGCGGTATCAACGGTCTCACCGCGGCCGTCAGGCGGGCCCTCCAGGCTGGTTGAAGGTGCGGGTGATGCCGCCGATGAACAGACTGTCACTGTCTCAGTCGAGGCACCCCGCTGTGGGTGAGCCGGTGAAGTGGAGGCATCTGCCGGGTAGCTGTCCCGCTCTTCATTGTCACTGATGTTGCGGGTTAGATGTGGTGAAAAAGCTGGAGATATTAGGGATGCTCTGTCGGACTTGTGCTTGTCTTTTATCCCGCTCCTGTTTTACTTTTAATTTAGATTCTCCACTCTCCCAGCGCTTTAACTTCATTTCCATGTTGCTCCTTTTAAATTGTACAATCTACAACTGTGTAGATTCAAATTTTGCGGTCATCTGTCATCTGTTTTTTTTTTTCCACTGTCATCTATGTGTGTACGTGTTTATGTGTACGGCCCCGTCATCATCAAGAGAGCAGCTCAGACAGTTGAAATAAAACAGGAAGTGTGTGTGGTCTCAGTGATACAGGTTAGTGTTAACCGTTGCAGCTCTCAGCAGACGTTGACTGAACACCAAAGATGAAGGACTTCATGAAAAACTTTCCTTTTAAGAAACTCAGCATCTTTGTCACCACCGTTGGGAGTTTCACCTACAATATTCTGCTTGACAGAGATGTGGCATGCACTTGTAAAAAGGGAACTAGTGAGTGCGATGTTCACATGGCTCTGCCTTTTTTCATCATTTTTGTCTTAATCCTCTGGACGGACAAGACATTCCTGGGAATCTGCAGGAATGTATGTGATTTGTGTCCATGTTCTGACAGCAAGTCTGGTGGAATTTTTGTAGTTTTAATCCGTCACATTGTGAAGGCAGCTCTAGTTGGTCTGCTCTGGGTTGTTTCTGTGTTGATCGATGGAGACTGGTGGGTCTGTTGTAAGAACAATCGTTCTGAGATACAGTCTCAGTTAGCCTGCAAAGATAAAAAAAACATCACAACTGAGGAACGAGTGATCATTGCTGAACTGAAGAATAAGTCCCGGGTGAGTGTTTCCTTGTTTTCTTCATATGTAATGTGCTGCTTGAAAGTTTTTGTGTCCTTTTCTACACTTCTTCATAAAGTTAATTTAAAAGTCCTGAAAGCAGACAAAGAGAACCCAGTGAAACACATGAAACAGAACTATTATACTTGTGTATTTGTTTAGCAGAGGTGGGAAGTAATGAAGTACAAATATTTTATAAAAGTGCAAAAAAAAGAAATTACAGAGGCACTCTGAAGTTGAAAAAGTATATATAAAAAAAAAGCCTTTAATTTAACATGGCAAGGACTGATTAAAAGCACATGAGCCTACACGTTGCAGCCATATTGGCCTTCATCAGGGCATAGACACAGGAAGTAGATCACAGCTTAAAATGGACACCCTTGGGTGTTAAGTGGGTGGAGCCTTCCCATTATGTCACACACCATGTGACCAACTAGTAGGTTACCAAAACACAATTAATAGACAGAACATAGACAAAGAGATATCACTAGAGAGAGAGAGGGAGAGAGAGAAATAGATTTCAATAAAAGCAGACAAAAATGTCCAAACTTCATAGAAAGGGGGAAAAGTCACATTCCTCATTGAGGCCAGGGAAAGAGGTTGCCTTGAGTTTACTAATCCAAAAGGTTTCTCTTTGGAGAAGGGTCCTTAGATGGTCTCCACCTCTCAGGGGTTTGGGGACAACCTCTATCACCATCACTTTGAGGGAGGAAGACGAGGGATGACCTGGTAATTTAATGACCTAATAATTTAATAATTAATAAACTGTTAGTTAATTAGTTATAAATGACTTGTTAACTATATGTTAATAATAATAATAATAATAATAATACATTTTATTTGGGGCGCCTTTCATGGCACTCAAGGACACCTTACAGCAACAAACAATAACAACAACAAATAAAATAATAAAATACTAGATCACTAAAAGAATGTTAAAGGGAGTAAGCCTGTTTAAAAAGGTGGGTTTTCAGATGTGATTTGAAGGTGGAGAGTGTGTCAATGTTCCTGATGCTTGGTGGGAGGGAATTCCAGAGACGGGGGGCAGAGCGGCTGAAGGCTCTGGCCCCCATGGTGGTCAGACGGGCAGGAGGCGCAATGAGGCTGATAGATGAGGCAGATCTGAGTGTCCGGGAAGGAGTGTTGATGTGGAGAAGGTCAGATATGTATGGAGGAGAGAGGTTATGAATGGCCTTGAAGGTGTGGAGCAGAATCTTAAAGTCCACACGAAATTTGACCGGAAGCCAGTGAAGCTGTTGCAGAACAGGTGTGATGTGATTGATGGATGGGATCCTGGTGATGATGCGGGCAGCAGAATTCTGAACCAATTGGAGTTTATGGATGTACTTGTGGGGAAGACCAAAGAGAAGGGAGTTGCAATAATCCAGCCGAGATGTGACCAGGGTGTGGACTAGGATGGCAGTGGAGTTGGGAGTGAGGGATGGGCGGAGACGGTTGATGTTGCGTAGATGGTAATACGCTGACCGAGTAATGTTATTGATGTGGCTTTGGAATGAGAGAGTACCATCAAGGACGACACCCAAACTCTTAACCTGTGGGGAGGGGCAAACAGAGGAGTTATCAATGGGGATGGTGAAACTTGGAGTTTTAGTGAGAGTGGACTTGGAACCAATGAGGAGAACCTCTGTTTTATCACTGTTGAGTTTCAGGAAATTGGAAGAGAACCAGGTTTTAATTTCTTGTAAACAGTCACAGAGGGAGGAGGGCGGGAATGTGGAGGTGGGTTTGGAAGAGAGGTAGAGCTGGGTGTCGTCCGCATAACAGTGGAAGTGGATGTTGAATTTACGGAGGATCTGACCAAGGGGGAGGAGATAGATGTTAACAGAATAGGGCCTAGTACAGAGCCTTGGGGAACACCAGAGGAGAGGGGAGATGGTTGGGATGTGAATGTTTTCAACTGGATGAACTGAGTGCGTCCAGAGAGATAAGATTTAAACCAGTCCAGGGGTGTGTCAGAGATGCCAATAGATGCTAATCTGTCAATGAGGGTGGTGTGGGAGATGGTGTCGAAGGCTGCACTCAGATCGAGAAGGATGAGGATGGATAATAGTCCGGAGTCAGCTGCCATCAGGAGGTCATTAGTGATTTTGAGGAGGGCTGTTTCTGTGCTGTGTCGTGGACGGAAACCAGACTGGAACTGTTCATAAAGGTTATTGTTATGAAGATGTGTGTGTATCTGTGAAGCCACTGCTTTTTCCAGAATCTTAGAGAGAAATGGTAGGTTAGAGATCGGGTGTAGATTATTGAAGTCACTGGGGTCTGAACCAGGATTCTTGACTATAGGTGTAACAGCAGCAGATTTAAGAGTGGATGGTACAGAACCAGTGGTGAGGGAGGAGTGAATGATGGCAGTTATCAAGGGTAACAAGGACGGGAGACAGGCAGTGACTAAGGGAGTAGGCAGGGGGTCAAGCTGACATGTAGATGTTTTAGATTTCCGAATGAGGTCCGAAATGTCAGCAGCAGAGGGCAGCTGGAAGCTAGAGAATGCTTGAGAGAAGGGCACATCGACAACCAGAGAGGATGGAGTGCAGGGAGTTTGAGGGGACAGTTGCTGGTGAATCCCATGTATTTTTCCATTGAAAAATGACATTAGGGAATTGCAGTGATCAGAGGAGTAAAACTGTGGAGGAAGTGAGGTCGGGGGTCGTAGTGTGTTATTGAGCACTGAGAACAGGGCTCGAGTATTTGCATCACCTGCACTGATTAGACCTGGATAATATTGTGATTTAGCTGAGGAGAGGGTGTCTTTGTAGAGAAGGATGTGGGTGTGGTACATTTGTTTGTGAACAGAGAGTCTGGTTTTTTTGAAGAGCCGCTCCAGTTGACGTCCCTTGGCTTTGAGCTGTTGTAGATGGGGTGTGAACCATGGAGCAGAGTTGGTGAATGACACACTCCGAGTTTTAACAGGAGCAAGTGAATTCAACAGGGAATGGAGGCCTTCGTTGTAGTGAGTAACCAGTTGATCAGGAGTGGATGAACAACTGAGACTCGGGAGGCTGTTAATGCCTGTGGTGAGAGCTGCTAAATTAATATTTTTGATGTTGCGGAAAGAAATTAGCCGCGACTGCTTAACTTTGGACAGAGTTAAGCAAGCATTAAATGATATTAACATGTGGTCTGAGATGGGAAGGTCATCAGCAGAACAGTTAATAGGAGTAATGCCAGAGCAGCAAACAAGATCTAAAATATGGCCTTTAGAGTGGGTAGGGAAGTTAACATATTGTTTTAGGTCAAAACTATCTAGGCAGGAGGTAAAATCCTTGGAGAGGGCTTGACTGAAATTGTCCATATGGATATTAAAATCACCAAGAATAATTATATTGGAGGAGAGTGAGGTGAGATGAGTGAGAAGAGCAGAAAAGTCATTAATGAAATCCCTATTTGGCTTAGGTGGTCGATAGACAGTGACTAAAATAGTTGGAGTTGGACCATTCAGTTGAAGAGCCAAGGATTCAAAAGATGAATATGCAGACACTGTGACGGACGAGATCTTCCAGGCATCGCGATAGATTATCGCGAGACCTCCTCCTCTCCTGGTGAGACGGGGCTGACAGGTGTAAACAAACCCAGATGGTATAGCTTCATTGAGCTGGGAAAAGTCATTAGGTTGTTGCCACGTCTCAGTTAGACATAAAAAGTCGTACTTGCGGTCAAGGAGAAGGTCCTGCAGCAGATGTCCTTTGCCTGTTAGGGAACGGATGTTAAGTAATCCCACTTTGATGTCGCTATGCTCTTTGGATGAGCCAACGTTAGCCGCCGCTCTGGGTAAGCGAGCTAACACACTGCGGTCCACTTTGCGGCCAGAGTTACTCGGCTGATGGCGGGTCGTGGACCAGATGGAGTTGATGGCAGTGGAGTCATCGATGTGATAGCTTCGTCGGGAACCACGGTGTATGTATTTCCGATACGGTGGGCGAGCCATGTCCGGGCAGGAGCGCATCGGTGGAGGATCAACAGGTGGATGGAACCGAAGCTGGAGGAGCTCAGCAGCGGTGTATTGGAGCAAGGCAGACGATGGATTCAATACGATGGACAGGATAATCCAGAGGAGCACAAGCCTCACAGTCAGGTAGATCCGCATGATGAGCGAGGGACGAATAGAGTCCAACAATTCCACAGGACGAAAAGAGTCCAAATAACATTTAAATCGGAAAAGAGCCGGAGAGCAGTGGCAGCTAAACACGCCAGCGTTCACTCAACCGGAACCGGGATGGTAATGTTTATAACTATACCTTATAAATTAGTAATAGATCATGAACAAGCTATTAGTAAATTATTTACTAATGACTTGTTAAGTATCAGTTAATAGTTTATATATGTTATTGCGACGTTATTCTAAAGTTGCAACTATTCCTCATTTGTTAACTGTTAGTAAATTAGGAATAGTGCAACTTTAGAATAACGTTCCAATAACATACATTAGCTCAGTGTTTTTCAACCTTTCTTGAGCCAAGGTAAATTTTTTCCATTGAAAAAATCACAAGGCACACCACCAACCGAAAACATTAAAAAAAATTAAACTCTGTAGCCTATATTAACAATATAAAGTCATTCTTGTCAAATTGTCTTGAAAATAAATCAAATAAACACAAAGAAAAAAGTCATATATATATATATATACAGCTCTGGAAAAAATTAAGAGACCACTGCATTTTTTTCTGAAAACAGCATCTCTACATGTATGACAGCCATTCCATTCCAGCGTCTGTTGAATTCCAACACAAGCACACCTCATTCTGCGTAATGAGGTACTGATTAGGTGATCACCTGAACTAAATCTTATTTAAGGAGGAAAAGTATAAAAACCACTGTTGTGTTCATCACTATCCTGTTGCAATAGGACCAGCTGGACGGCAAAAACAGTGCTATTAGTACCTCAAAAATAATTAATAATAATAATAATAATGCATTTTATTTATAGGCGCCTTTCTTGGCACTCAAGGACACTGTACATACATTCATAAAAGAAACAGCAATTCATAAAACGAAACAGCAATTCATAAAAGAAACAGCAGAGAATAAAATATGGGGGGGGGGGGGGCAGAGTAATTGTCATCAAGTGGCGTAGGCAGTTTTAAACAGATATGTTTTGAGTTGAGATTTGAAATGGGGAAATGAATCAATATTTCTGAGTTGGGGTGGTAGTGAATTCCAGAGACGGGGAGCAGAGCGGCTGAATGCTCTGCTCCCCATGGTGGTAAGACGGGCAGTAGGGACAGACAGATGTACGGAGGAAGATGATCGTAGAGAGCGGGAGGGAGTGGGAACATGGAGGAGATCAGACAAATATGGGGGGGTGAGGTTGTGAATGGCCTTGAAAGTAAGCAGGAGGACTTTAAATTGGATGCGAGATTGAACTGGGAGCCAATGAAGTTCTTGAAGGACAGGAGTGATGTGGTGAATGGAGGGGGTTCGAGTTATGATGCGGGCAGCTGAATTCTGGACTAGTTGAAGTTTATGGAGAGATTTGTGTGGAAGGCCAAAGAGGAGAGAGTTGCAATAATCCAGACGGGAAGTGACGAGACTGTGAACCAGGATGGCGGCAGTGTGGGGGGTGAGGGAGGGGCGGAGGCGATTAATGTTACGTAGGTGGAAGTAAGCAGACCGAGTAATGTTATTGATATGGGATTGAAAGGATAGTGTGCTGTCAAGGATGACACCCAGACTCTTAACCTGGGGGGAGGGTGAAACGGAGGAGTTGTCGATGCTAAGAGAAAAGCTGTCGGTTTTGGATAGAGTGGATTTGGTGCCAATGAGGAGGACCTCAGTTTTGTTACTGTTAAGTTTAAGGAAGTTATGGGTGAACCAGGTTTTTATTTCGGAGATGCAATCAGTAAGGGAGGTGGGTGGGAGAGCGGACGAAGGTTTGCTGGAAAGGTAGAGCTGGGTGTCATCTGCATAACAGTGGAAGTGGATATTAAATTTGCGGAAGATATTGCCGAGGGGGAGGAGGTAGATGATGAAGAGTAGGGGCCCCAGGACAGAGCCCTGGGGCACACCTGAAGTGACGGAGGAGGGGATGGATTTAAGGGACTTAAGTTGAATGAACTGAGTGCGGCCAGAAAGGTAAGATGTGAACCAGTCTAAAGAAGTGTGGGTGATGCCAATGGAAGACAGCCTGTTGAGGAGGGTGGTATGACAGATGGTATCAAAGGCTGCACTCAGGTCGAGGAGGATGAGGATGGTGAGGAGTCCAGAATCAGCTGCCATAAGGAGGTCGTTGGTAATTTTGATAAGTGCAGTTTCAGTGCTGTGGAGTGGGCGGAAACCAGACTGGAACTGTTCATACAGGTTATTATGGGATAGGTGAGAATGGAGTTGGGAGGCAACTGTTTTTTCGAGGATTTTGGAGATGAAGGGTAGATTAGATATAGGACGGAAATTGTTGAAGTTAGAGGGGTCTGCACCAGGTTTTTTCAAAATTGGGGTAATGGCAGCAATCTTGAAGGATGTAGGGACAGTTCCAGTGGTGAGAGAGGAGTGGATGATGGCAGAGATGAGAGGGGCAAGGGAGGGGAGGCAGGTTTTAACAAGTTGTGTGGGGAGGGGGTCAAGTTGACAGGTGGATGGCTTGGATTTCCGAATAAGTTCTGTGATTTCTGAAAGAGTGGGGAGCTGGAAGGAGGAGAATGAGTGTGTGAATGGGTGAGAGTCGGCTGGGATACTAGAGTGAGGAATTGTGCCAAGGTGCTGATGAATATTCTGAATTTTTTCGATGAAGAATGACATTATGGAGTTACAGAAGGAGGTAGTGTACAAGTGAGGGGGGAGAGAGTCTTGAGGTTGGGTGATATTGTTAAGTAGGGAGAACAGTGACTTAGAGTTGCCTTTGTTGGCAGAGATTATACTGGAGTAGTAGTGGGTTTTGGTGCGGGTAATGGAATCCTTATAACATAAGATGTGGTTATTGTACATTTCTTTGTGAATAGTGAGACCTGTTTTTCTGAAGAGACGTTCAAGTTGGCGACCTCTGGCTTTCATGAGACGAAGGTCGGATGTGAACCAAGGGGCGGAAACAGAAAAAGAAAAAGATCTGTTTTTTAATGGAGCGAGGGAATTAAGGATATTATGGAGACCGGTGTTGTAATGGGAGACCAGAGCATCAGGAGTGGATAGATTGTGGATGTCAGGGAGGCAGGAGGAATGAATACTTAAGGTGAGAGTGGCAGGGTCGATATTCTTTATATTCCGAAAAGTAATAAGGCGTGTTTTTTTGGAGATGGAGAGGGTGAGTTTCACTGTAAATGAGAGGAGAAAGTGGTCAGTTATGGGGAGTTCATCGGCTGTAAGGTCCAGAGGGGTGACACCAGAACAGCAGATTAAATCTAGGATGTGTCCTTTGGAGTGTGTGGGAAAAGTGGTATGTTGCTGACATCCAAAACTATCTAAACAGGAAATAAAGTCTTTGGTGAGAGGCAAATTGATATTGTCCATGTGGATGTTAAAATCTCCCAGAAGTATTATGTTTGGTGAGAGAGAGGACAAATGGGTGAGAAAAGCAGCAAAGTCATTTAAAAATTCACTGTTCGGTTTAGGGGGGCGATAAACAGTAGCAATAATGGTTGGAGTGGGACCAGACAGCTCGCAGACAGCAGATTCGAACGAGCTGGAGACGGGCACAGACACCGGCGAGACTTTCCACTTCTCGCGGTAAATTATCGCGAGACCTCCTCCCCGGCCAGAGCCACGAGGTTGACAGTTGTAAACAAACCCACTAGGAGTGGATTCATTCAGCTGAGAGAAGTCATTGGGCTGTTGCCATGTCTCGGTTAAACAGAGAAAGTCAAGCTTACGGTCATCAATGAGGTCCTGGATGAGATGTCCCTTGCTTGTCAGTGAGCGGATGTTGAGCAGAGCGAAGTTGAGTGAGGTGTTGTCACAGCTGATGGTGGTGCGAGCCGACCGAGCTAGGCGGGCTAGCACGCTACGGTCAACAGCCCGGCTGGTGGAGCGTGGAGAGCGACGAGAGCTGGACCAGATGGACTTTATAGCTGTTGAACTGTTGTGGAGGAAATGCCGGCGGGATCCTCGGTGGATATATCTCCGGCGAGGCTGGAAGGCGATGACTGGGTGAAGGTGGAGAGCTTCTGGCGCAGGTCCAGGCAGGTGGCAGCGCAGCCGTAGCAGGTCGGTGGCCGAGTACTGAAGCATACCCGTCACTAGCTGGTGAACAGGCAGTAGAAACAGCCAGGCGCAGACAAACAGGGTGTATGTCCTACCGGCCCGCATTGTGGATGAGGACTTAGGCAGCATCGACGGCTAGAAACGCCAGGTGAGGCTCAGACCGGGGAACAGGTGAGCTAGCAGTGAAGGCTCACACAAACGGTAGTGCCGACAGATCGTTTCAGTATTCCAAATGAAGGCAATTTCACTCGCCGGTTAGGTCATAAAACCAGAAAATGATTCAGAAGAGTCTGGAAAGTTAAAAAGTTAAAAGGTTACTGGCGAGCAGCGGCAGCAAGTTGTGCCAGCGTTCACTCGCGCAGTGATCCGAGTAGTCCGGATCCATGTGTGATATCTGTGTCATCCTCAAGCTCGGGTCCTCTACCAGAGGCCTGGGAGTTTGAGGGTTCTGTGCAGTATCTTAGCTGTTCCTAGGACTGCACTCTTCTGGACTGAGGCTTCTGATGTTGTTCCTGGGATCTGTTGGAGCCACTCCCCCAGTTTGGGGGTCACTGCCCCGAGTGCTCCTACTACCACGGGGACCACGCTCGCCTTGACCTTCCACATCTGCTCCAGCTGTTCTTTCAACCCTTGGTACTTTTCAACCTTTTCGTGTTCCTTCTTTCTGATGTTGGCGTCTGCTGATATCGCCACATCTATCACCATCGCCTTCTTCTGCTCTTTGTCTACCACCACTATGTCCGGTTGGTTAGCCAGGACCTGTTTGTCAGTCTGGAAGCTGAAGTCCCACAGCACCTTGGCCCTTTTGTTCTCAGCCACCTTCTGTGGTGCGGCCCATTGGGATTTGGGTACTTCTATTCCATCCTGGGTACAGATGTTCCTGTACACTATTCCAGCCACTTGGTTGTGTCAGTGGTACATGCCATGTAGGGGCTTGTCCCTCCAGGTTGTCTGCTCCTCTTCCTCTGCACTCTTATAGGGTTTCTGTTCCCTGAGACATTCACTTAGCAGTTCATCCTTTGTGGCCATCTTTCTGATGTACTCTTGGATTTTTGATGTTTCATCCTGGATAGTGGCCTTGATGCTCACTAGTCCTCGGCCTCCCTCTTTCCGCTTAGTGTACAGTCTCAGGGTGCTGGATTTGGGGTGAAACCCTCCGTGCATGGTGAGGAGCTTTCTTGTCTTGATGTCTGTGGCTTCTATCTCCTCCTTTGGCCAGCTTATGATCCCAGCGGGGTATCTGATGACTGGTATTGAGTACATGTTGATGGCTTGGATCTTGTTCCTGCTATTCAGCTGACTTTGCAGGACCTACCTCACTCTCTGGAGGTATTTGGTTGTGGTTTACTTCCTTGTGGCTTCCTCATGGTTTCCATTAGCCTGTGGGATACCAAGGTACTTGTAACTGTCTTGGATATCACCTATGTTGCCCTCTGGTAGGTCGACCCCTTCAGTTCTGATCATCTTGCCTCTCTTTGAGACCATCCGGCCACACTTGTCCAATCCGAATGACATCTCCGTGTCGTTACTGTAGATCCTGGTGGTGTGGATCAGTGAGTCGATTTCTCGCTCATTCCTGGCGTACAGCTTGATGTCATCCATGTAGAGCAGGTGGCTAATTGTTGCTCCACTTCAGAACTGGTACCCGTAACCACTCTTTGTGATGATCTGACTGAGGGGATTCAGGCCTATGCAGAACAGCAGTGGTGATAGTGCATCTCCTTGGTATATGCCGCATTTGATGTTGACTTGGGCAATTGGCTACGAGTTGGCCTCTAGGGTTGTCTTCCACATTCCCATCGAGTTCTGGATGAAGGCCCTTAGGTTCCTGTTGATCTTATACAGTTCCAGACATTCCAGTATCCATGTGTGTGGCATTGAGTTGTAAGCTTTCTTGTAGTCGATCCAGGCGGTGCACAGGTTGGTCTGTCTGCTCATACAGTCTTGGGCGACTGTTCTATCGACCAGTAACTGGTGCTTGGCTCCTCTGGTGTTGCTACCAATATCCTTCTGAGCCCCGCTCATGTATTGAGCTACGTGCTTACTCATCTTAGCCACAATGATGCCTGACAGGGCCTTCCATGTTGTGGAGAGACAGGTTATTGGCCGGTAGTTGGATGGGATAGGCCCCTTCTGGGGGTCCTTCAGGATTAGGACTGTCCTGCCCTGGGTTAGCCACTCTGGGTGGGACCCATCCCTTAGCAGCTGGTTCATCTGCGCTGCTAGGTGTTCATGGAGTGCCGTTAGCTTCTTCAGCCAGTAGGCATGGATCATATCGGGGCCTGGTGCTGTCCAGCTCTTCATCTTTGACACTCTTTCTTGGATGTCTGCCATTGAGATGGTTACTGGTTCTTGTTCTGGGAGGTTGCTGTGGTCTGCTCTTAGGTCCACTAGCCATTGGGCATCTGGGTTGTGTGATGCCTCTTTTTCCCATATACCCTTCCAGTATTCTTCCACCTCAGCTCTTGGTGGGTCTGACCGGTTGTTATTTCCTCCCTGCCACTGAGAATACACCCATTCCCAAGGACAAGAGATATGAGGAATCCAAACAAAAGGAGCAAACACCAAAACAAGGAGAAGTGACTCTCCCCCCACCTGTAAGCTCTGACCATGAGGGATGTCAGAGCAAAAAAGAGGATGCCTCATGTCCTCCACCAGGGGCCACTGGTTGTGAGGATTTGTCTCCTACCATCAAAACTCTGCCCTGCACACCATCTCCAACTGTCCAAACTCCATCCATCTCAGAGGGTATCCCATCACCCTCCTCTCCTATGCTGGAGTTTACTGACCAAATGAACAGACTTGTCAGTGTCGGCATTAAATTTACCCCTCGCCCATCTGAGATCCTGTCCCCCCAAATTCCACCTCGGCCCTCACAACCACCCACTCGCCGACGGGCACCACTACCACCCCCTCCAAAGCTGACGCTATTCCAATCCCCCAATACGAGCCCAACTGGCCCATCTGAGATCCTGTCCCCCCAAATTCCACCTCGGCCCTCACAACCACCCACTCCCCGCCGACGGGCATCACCACCACCCCCTCCAAAGCTGACGCTACTCCAATCCCCCAATACGAGCCCAACACAGCTTGTTACCTGTGTTGGGAATTGATGTGCTCTGGGTCCAGGTTTTAAGGCAAATGTAGTGCCTGACTTTTCCAAGGAAAATCCAGGGCCCATTGTGTCGGAAGCTGCATTGATTCATGTATCTATAGGTCAGAGGAGAAGATTGGTTCATCTTTCTAGAAAAATGTCATCATCAAATTTAATTCGCATTCCATGTCAGCCACAGTCTGTTTCCAAACATGGGAATGATCAACTTTTTAGCGCATTTAACTTAGCTCTTTTAAATGTTAGGTCTCTGGCAGGCAAATCATTCTTAATCAATGATTTTATAATCAAGCACAAGCTTGATATTATGTTCTTAACTGAAAGTTGGCTAACACAAGACAACAGTTCAACCGTTCTTAATGAGTCAGCCCCTCCAAACTTCAGCTTCATGAGTGAAGTAAGAAGGCATAAGAAAGGAGGTGGAGTCGCCGTGTTGTTTAATGACAGCATTCAGGGCAAGAAAGCTTCTTATGGGCAATTTGACTCGTTTGAATATGTTGCTATTCAATTAAAATCTCCCTGTCGATCTCTCTTTGTAACCATCTACAAACAACCAAAATACAATGCAAAGTTTCCAGACGAGTTTGTCAAACTACTGTCTATTGTTTGCATTGATTTTGACTGCGTTGTCTTAGTGGGTGACTTCAACATTCATGTCGATAATCTCAAAGATAGATGTGCTATTGAACTTTTGGGCATTCTGGATAATTTTGGGCTTTCTCAGCATGTAACATGTCCAACACACAATAAAGGGCATATATTAGATTTGGTCATTTCCAAAGGGCTTAATATCTCTGAGGTTGTGGTGACGGACGTTGCTCTTTCTGATCATTACTGTGTGTCATTTAAAATAACTACGCCTGCTATCAATAACAAAAATGTCACAGAGGTAATCAAAAAACGTTATATTAATGATAACACCTGTGCAGTCTTCGCTCAGTCTTTTACACCATCACCAACACTGCCCTCAGCTTCGATTGATGATCTTGTCAATAGTTTCAGTTCCAAAGTTACAACTATTATTGACTCCATTGCCCCTATTAGGACCAAAATTTTGACAGGAAGGAAAAAGGCCTCTTGGAGGAACACAGCACTGGTCAAAGACCAGAAAAGAGTCTGCAGACAGGCAGAACGCAGGTGGCGAAAAACCAAACTCCAGGTTCATTTTGAGATTTACAAAAACAGTCTCCACACCTATAATTATGAGCTGAAGAAGGCAAGACAAGCATTCTTTTCCGAGATTATTAACAGAAACTGTAACAATTCCCGCACTTTGTTTTCTGTTGTGGATGGGCTGACAAATCCCAAAACATCAGTCCCTCCGGAACTGCTATCCAGCAAGTCATGTAATGACTTCGCAGCCTTTTTCACAGATAAAATTTCAAGGATAAGACAAACAGTTTGCAGCTCCAGCTCAGGCAAAATTGTAACTCCTCTTGTGCCTTCTTTTTCTCCAGTTAATCTGGCACATTTTGACCTTCTAGATCACAGAGCTCTGACGGAAGCTGTATCGCAGCTAAAATCCACAACATGCTGCCTTGATATTCTGCCAACAAACTTTTTTAAAAATGTTTTTAATAGTATAGCTTCAGATGTATTGCAGATAATAAATAACTCTATTCAGTCCGGTCAGTTTCCTCAAGCACTGAAAACTGCAGTAATAAAACCTCTCCTAAAAAAGTTTAATCTGGATGCTTCAGTAATAAGTAACTACAGGCCAATATCAAATCTTCCCTTTCTAGGAAAAATCATTGAAAAGATTGTTTTTCAGCAAACTCATGCTTTCATGACGCAGAACAATCTCTTTAATGCATTTCAGTCTGGTTTTCGTCCACACCACAGCACTGAGACTGTACTTATCAAAGTTCTAAATGACATACATCTCAATAATGATGCTTCTATGACTTCAGTCTTGGTATTATTAGATCTTAGTGCTGCCTTTGATACAGTTGATCATGATATACTGCTTGACAGACTAGAGAAGTGGGTGGGACTAACTGGCACTGTACTACACTGGTTCAAATCATATCTACAAGATAGGGAATACTTTGTGTCAATTGGTGAACATGTGTCTGAACGAAAAAAGATTATGTGTGGGGTGCCGCAAGGTTCCATTCTTGGACCACTTCTCTTCAATATCTACATGCTGCCCCTTGCCCAGATTATGGAGGACCATAATATTTCTTATCATACGTATGCAGATGACACACAACTTTATATCTCGATGTCGTCAGATGATTACGGTCCCTTACTTTCACTGAGCAAGTGCATTCAAATCAATGAGTGGATGTGCCAAAATTTTCTCCAGCTTAATGCAGATAAGACTGAAGTGATTGTCTTTGGCCCCAAAAGAGAAAGATCAAAGATCAGGGCTCACCTTAACTCCATGTCATTGACATCAACTGATAAAGCCAGAAATCTTGGTGTAATTATTGACTCTGACTTGAATTTTAATGACCATCTAAAGCTCATTACCAGATCAGCGTATTACCACCTGAAAAACATAGCCAGAATTAAGGGATTTTTGTCCAAAGAAGATATGGAAAAACTTGTTCATGCATTTATTTTCAGTAGATTGGACTATTGCAATGGTGTCTTTACTGGTCTGAACAAAAAATCCATTAGACAACTACAGCTGATCCAGAACGCTGCTGCAAGAGTGCTAACAAACACTAGGAAAATGGATCATATCACACCAGTGCTCAGATCACTGCACTGGCATCCTGTGAGCCAAAGGATAGAGTTTAAAATCTTACTGCTGGTCTACAAAGCACTAAATGGTCTGGCACCAAGATATATTGTTGACTTACTAATTCCATATGAAGCATCCAGACCCCTTAG
Source organism: Chelon labrosus (assembly GCF_963514085.1). NCBI lineage: Eukaryota > Metazoa > Chordata > Actinopteri > Mugiliformes > Mugilidae > Chelon > Chelon labrosus. The sequence goes on from NC_140360.1 coordinate 577,537, forward strand.
GTCGTCAGGGACAGGTCTATTGTGTGTTCCCAAAATTAGAACCAAACAAGGTGAAGCAGCTTTCAGTTATTCTGCTCCTCACCTGTGGAACACACCTGTGGAACACACTCCCTGCACACCTGAGGTCCGCACCAACTGTTCATTCATTTAAATCAGGCTTGAAAACATTGTTATTTGCTGCAGCTTTTTCTTAGACACATTTTATTATTTTATTGATTTTAAATCAGTCTTTTATGATTCCAATTACTGTAATTATTTTATTTAAAATAATTTGTTTTTATTTCCTTTTGTGTTTTCTATATTCTATGTTCTATGCTTTTAAATCTGCTTTTATATCTTCTGCTTCTGTAAAGCACTTTGAATTGCCTCGTGTACGAATTGTGCTATACAAATAAACTTGCCTTGCCTTGCCTTGCCTTGGCTGGTTCAGTGGAGAACAGCTTGTTTATTCTCCTGGCCTCTGCCTCCTTGGTGTATCTCTTCAACCGGGTGGCCAGCGCTGTTAGTCTCTGTTTGGCAGTTTCGAGTGCTTCAGGTATGGAGAGCTTGGTGTACTTCCTGGATGCCCCTTTATTCACCATGTTGCCTCTCTGTAGCTCTGTTAGCTGGCTAACTTCTCTACGTGTTGCCCTTATCTTGGCCTCTAATCCTATTCTCCATGGTGGGTGCTGCCTGTTATGGTTTGAGCCCATCTTGTAGTCAAGCATTTCTAGGATTACTGTTGCTGTACTGTGTATCAGCTTATTGGTCTCAGTGATGGTTCCCGTAGGGATTGTTGTTAGTGCAGCATTCACGTCCACTAGCAGATCTACTGAAAGTACTTTACAAGTCAGCTTCGGTATTCGATGGGGGTTCCAGGCTTCTAATTGTGCCTGATCTTCATTCTCAGGTCAGCAGCTCTTGCACTGAGGCTGGTATCTGCTGGGGCTTGGTACCCAATCTCTGATTGTGGGGGTGATGGTGACATCCCCCCGCTGACCTGTCGTCCTGGCGCCCCCTTGTCGTAGCATTTTTGTTGTATCTCATCAATCTCTAGTTGTGATAGGAGTTTTCGATTACAGATGTTGGAACACTGGGCTAACAGCTGTTTCGTTGTTAGCCTTGATTGTGGGTTTCGAAGTGACCATTGGTCCCACATTCGCTGCATGTATCCCTTCTCTCTAGGGTTGCTCATATAGTAGCGTTCCAACAGTTCTGTGCTTTCAGATTTTCATTTTGCCTAATTGTATGAGTTTCCTTATTTATTTAGTATTTATTTGCTCTCTGTGGATTTAACAGAAATAATCATCTTTTTATTCACCCCAAATTCTGGAGATCAACTCGCAGGGGGGATCCCCAACCAAGGAATTTTATTAAATAAAGCTCACTAAAACACCCCTTACGTATGGTCTGGTCTGGGGGAGGAAGCGTGACGATACGCAGCACAAACACATTAAACAATATATCAAGTAAAAGATGAACTTTAAACAACAGCAGTAGAAACCAAACAAAGAGGAAATGTGAAGGTTTCCAACATGAAGTCTTCATTCATGTCATAACACTGATAGAGTTCTCTAGCAAATAAAAAATAACTGGTCATCAATAGCAAACTGAACACCAGAGATGCAGAAATTCCGAAATTCAGTATCTCAGTCACTGTTGCTTGGAGTTTCCCCACATTCAGTGTTTTATTTATCAGAGATGTGGTGTGTACTTGTGAAATAGAAACTGACTGCAACGTCTCCTTGGCTCTGAACATGTTGAAATAAATGTTGGGACAAGTGCTGTGGATTTTTTGGAGAACAGTCTCAGGTTGGGTGCAAAAAAAGTGCAAAACAAAAGCAAAACAAAATCAGTTGTTGAGTCATTCCTCTGTGGGTTATTTTTTTAGGACTTCTTCCGTGTCTCTTCTTGTGTTGTTTTGCAACCACAAACCAGACCTGCAACTTCAGACTATGAGCATTTTGTGGGCGGTGGCCCAAACATGTCCAAACAGGGAAATGAATATTTACCCTTGTTGGAATATAAAGTCAGCACAAAGACTCCTGGGGCCTCATGTACGAACGTTGCGTAAGTACAAAAACGTTACGTAAGTACTCGCTCACGTAAAAGTTCAGATGTATCAAGAGTGAAAGGTCCGTAACTTACGTACATTCCTACGGCAACTATTTGGCTGGCGTAAGTAGGATTCTACAGATATCGATCCTTTGGCGACACTTAGAGGTGATGCCGGGAAACTGTCATCAATGTGAAAACTATTAATCCGACCGATCGGGACTGTGCCAGTCGACGCTGAGCAGATCTATGTAAGCCGCGTGGGACGGAGGTATCCGCATGTCAGCCAGGTATATCAAATACCCACAATGCATCTGAACAGGTCAACATTAAAGAGCAATTTGCAGCGAGAGACGGTTTTCTGACTGTAATCAGAGCTATCAACTGCACACACGTTGATATAAAAGCGCCATCGCATGAATTTGTAAATGTCAACAGGAAGATCATACGTGATGTGCAAATGCAAGTAAACATTGTGGCAGCGTGCCAGAGAACACATTTTACGCATCCCCACTCCAGTGAGTAGCGTCTCCAGTTCTCTTTCTGTGAAGTTCTTCTTCTTTCCCGTCTTACTCATTCTTATGTTTTCGTTTTCTGATCGCGCAGAGAGGGGAATCTCAGGTGCAGGGTCAATTTAAATATGATTTCCATATTTAAAATGGGCGTGGACAGAGAGTTGCATATTTAAAAGGGGCGTGGACCGTGATTTGCATATTTAAAAGAGGCGTGGACAGGGAGGGGTCCGGTACGCTCGATCGGGATGTACAAAGGAAATGTGCTTATAAATGCATGTAGATCTGAGCTTACGTCACGATTTAAGTGGAAATCTACGCAACTGTTAGTACATGAGGCCCCAGGTCTGCACAGATGCAAGATGGAGAGCTTCAAAAAGGCACTGACAGGGTTTTACAACAGGATTTCTCCATCAGTTAATGTCTATCTCACCAGCATTTTTATTTTTGTCTACCATGTTGTTTTAGATAAGGACTTTGCGTGTACTTGTAAACCACAAGTTCCAGGCTGTGACTCATACATAGCTCTGCCGTTTGTTATCTTATTGATTCTATTTCTTTGGACAAACAAATAATTTCAGCGAGAGTGGAGACATGTGTGGACTTCTGAATGCTGTTCAAAGTGGAAAAGGTTTGGATGGCGGTTATGTCAACACTTTGTTAAGGCAGTGTTAATTGGTCTGATGTGGGTTACCTCTGTGTACATTGATGGAGACTGGTGGGTTTGCTGTAACAATGATCAGTCTGAGAAACAGACTCAGTTATCCTGCAAAGATAAAAACAACATCACAGCTGAGGAACGAGCGATCATCGCTGAACTGAAAAACACATCCAGAGTGAGTGTTCTCCTCCATTTTAGTGACATGTTTGTCTTTTCATGCTGTGGATAGAAAATGTAACAGGAGCAGTATGGCTGTAATAATAAAACCACTTCTTTGCTCTTTTTCAGGTCACAGGTTTTTGGATAGCCTTGGTCATTGTCTCCGTGGCAGCATTACTCTTGTCAATAGATTGTAGACGTTGTTGCAGTAGTAGATCTCTGCTGAACCAGCTCATTCTGGAAGAAGTAGAAAATAAATTGACAGACACGTTAAGAAAAGCCTTTAAAGAAGAGGTGACTACAACACTTGAAGGCCATGTGAAAAAAAGGGACTGGGAAAAATGTTTGGACGTTGCATCTGAACTTGACGCAATGTTCTGGCCTGAAAAAAATACTAGTAATGATAATGATGCTCCCATCCCTGTGGCCTCCGGAGCTCCAGGTCAAAGCAGTCAAGATTTTAATAACCAAGAAGAAGCAGACGACCAACAGCAGCATGATCAGAGGAGTACAAGGTGTTTTTCTCTTTGTATTAAACTATATATAAAATCAGCTAGTCCATGTAATGTAAACATAATAAACATGAACTCTTTTAGTTTTGTTCAGTTTTTATCCACATTTTGTCCACGTTGATTCAGACCAGTAATGATGCTGAAGGCTGATCTTCGTTGGCTTTTGCTTTCAGCCACTGACAAATACACTCACTGAGCATTTATCAGGAGATAGATAGATAGATAGATAGATAGATAGATAGATAGATAATTTCTTTATTAATCCCAAGCTGGGAAATTCCTCTGTTGCAGCAGCAATGTACAGGCATTCAACCATAGATAAATATAACAAGAGCTAAAAATCAACAATAAAAATAGAGACTAAAAAAGAACAAAAAGTATACACAATATTAACAGAATTATAAGATAAGTGAATAAGTGAATATTAAAAGTGAATATTAAAAAAATGTTAAATTAGATTGCAATGAGGTGTACCGAATTTTGTCTGTCTATTGTGTGGTGGAGAGGGTGGTCAGGGTTATCCATGATGGATAACAGTTTGTTCAGAGTCCTCTTCTCCACCACTGATTCTAATGTTTCCTGTCTGCAGCCAATGATAGAGCCAGCCTTCCTGATCAGTTTGTTCAGTCTGTTGGCGTCACTGGCTGTAATGCTGTTCCTCCAGCAGACCACAGCAGAGAAAAGTGTGCTGGCCACAACAGACTGGTAGAAGATCTCCAGCATCTTGCTGGAGCATCTGTTTAATGTAATCCAGCATGACAGCTCTGTCATATGTTGGGCCTGGTACTAAGGCACTCAGTATTGGGGTTTGGCTATCATGAATAATTAATAATTATCAAAAATAATTATTTATTATTAAATAATTGGATCTGAATTACTAGATCACCTCGGGGCACCACCCTTCTAGGAAGGGAAAAGATAGCCAATTAATCAAAACAGTCTCATAAATTATACTAAATTGTCAATTTGGAGTTCGGATTAATAATTAACTTAATAACTATAACCAAAATTACCACGTTAACAACTAGTTACAGTTGAAGGAATTTGGAGTTCTTGGCAGTGTAGAGGTTGGCAATATTCACTCTTGTGCAATATTAACACTGTAGTTAGCTTGTATGTTTACTTTTATTCTTGTTAATAAATGTCTTTTAAACATACCTGTCTGTTTAATATTGCACAAGAGTGAATGTTGCCAACCTCTACACTGTCAAGAACTCCAAATTCCTTCAACTGTAACTAGTTGTTAACATGGTAATTTTGGTTATAGTTATTAAGTTAATTATTAATCCGAACTCCAAATTGACAATTTAGTATAATTTATGAGACTGTTTTGATTAATTGGCTATCTTTTCCCTTCCTAGAAGGGTGGTGCCCCGAGGTGATCTAGTAATTCAGATCCAATTATTTAATAATAAATAATTATTTTTGATAATTATTAATTATTCATGATAGCCAAACCCCAATACTGAGTGCCTTAGTACCAGGCCCAACACATAAATCACATTATGTTTTCAGAACAGTGATAATTCCACTCTGTTCAGGTCTATTTAAATACTGAAGCCATATAGTGGGTGTTTATGTTAATTGAGAGGACATAATATTAGGAACAGAAGTGGTGTCTCAGTGTATGTGGTTGAGTCGAGGGGGAAATAATACTAAAACCTTATAAAAATGAAACCTTCATGCATTGTGTGATTTTCACATCAGGAGCCAGGACTCTGGAGGCGGGAAGTCTGAAGTCTGTCAGGATGAGATGGAGCTGGTAAATGCAGCCAACAGCTTCTTATTTTATCTCATATTACTCACAAAAACATCTACAGGAAATACATAATGTTAAACACTGCTACAGTCAGCTTGTATCCTGAGAGACCATGAACTAAAATAATAAGTCACATGACTCCTGAACCCCTTTTCAACAACTGTTTTTTAGCATCACCTGATACCAGAACAACAATCTTCTCAGAGGACTGTTTCTGGTGTCAGCTCAGATACAGTAAGTATCCAGGATGGAGATTTACAGCAACTATAGTGACAACAATATAAAATCAGTTGCTAGCTGTTTCCCCAGCTTCCAGTCTTTATGCTAAGCTAGGCTAACTGTTTGAAAATGGTGAAATGAATGGACAACGTTGGTGATTTTCTACAGTTTCTGTATAAAAACTTCACCACCTCTCACTAATAGATTAGTTTTTGACCGTCCCCTATCATGAGGGGGTCTAATGTTGGTGTCCACTGCTGTCCTGCTGAATGGACTAACCTCTCATTCTTGGATCAGAACCAGACAGCAGCAAATCCATATTAAATGCACTGATAATAAATTATTGTTAAATATCAGATACAGTGTGTATTGATGAGACTGGATACCAGGTCAAATTATATCTGTAGGGTTTCATATCAAAGCCAGGTGAAGTTGACCAAGTGTTCAAATAATCTGACAGTTTGTTTGTTTCACAGGACGACAAGGATCATCAAGAACAAGGTGTTTGATCTCATGATCATTTTCATTCATCATCATCAGTTTATCACCAAGAATCAAAGCAGCTGTTGTTTTTCTCCAGATGAAACCAAGAGCTGCTTCAGTTCTGCAGCCAGAAACAACATCTGTTAGACTGAACCAGATCAACTAAAGGAATGTTTTAATCAGGTTAAATGGACCAGTTAGTCCGTTTCTTAAGCTTGGTACAGCCACTGTAAATATTTCTAGTAGCCTTGACACATTTACTCTTATATAGTTTTTTCTTCCTTCATTCTATTTTTGAACTAAAAATCTTCATCAAAGACCTTCAGAGTTTAAAGCTGCTCTCTGGAGCATCTGCATCATGGCAGCAAGGTGAAGATTAAACCAGGAGAAGTCAGGAACATCTGAACCTCTGAGTGTAAAGACCTCACAGCTTTATATCTGTAGAAATGTAACATTAACTATATTTTATTAGTAGCTATACTTGGGATTAATGATGGGTCAGTTCTGCAGCCAGAAACAACTTCCGGCTCTGAACCGGATCAACTAAAGGATTGTTTTGTAGATTTAATCAGGTTAAATGGACGAGTTTAAAATGAGATTAAGAATCATTGATCATATGGTTTGTAGAACTGTGCTCATTTGTCTTTTCAGCCCTGGTTTCATAGTATGTCTGTAGTCTGTGTTAATTCATTGGCATCCAGAAGAAACTCTGAGGACACCTGGTGGTTGGATGGAGAGTGGTGGGAGGCGGGGCTAAAGAAGAGGAAGTGAAAGCACTGATTATAAATGTACAGTTACAAACATGAATAGTGATGAAATGAAAGCTCCTTCTGAATGGTAAATGGTCATTGTAAATAAGAACTCATCTTTATGTTTTTATTTTCTTTAACATGTGAATCACAGACAGCATCAACTGTTAGAACAGATAGTTGATAAGATCCTGGAAAACAGTTGATCTGAAGCATTTTGTCAAATAAATTATAAACTCAGGAACTATCTGAGATGTTCTGACTGCCTTCAATGTCTCAGTGAAAAACATGAGAACAGAACATGATGAGATCTGCAGTTCACAACAATTCAGTCACATGAAGGAGGACCACATCAAGAGTTCAGCTCAGCAAAGACTTGACCTCATCTTTATTAATGCACCGCCCGGCAGGCACACTAAGTGACCCAAATCAAACACACCCACAGGTGCAGGCCACAGGTGCATTGTGGGTGGGGGAGGGTCATCCAGTCATGTGCTCCACCTTCACTGAGCTGATTTCTGAGAGTTGGACTCAGTTGGAGAATGTGAGCAGATCCATCAGATAGTCTCTGAGGACGGACACTGAAACCATGGCTCAGTCTGTCTCCATGTCCTACAGTTTGGACATCTGTGGCTGTAGAGACTGAATCTGAGGAGCAACTCAGCAGCTAAATATTAAACCTAGTGGCTCCTTAAGACTTGGAGTTGGACACTTTCAGCCTCGTCTTCCTACACTCATGGACGGATCATGAGACGAGGGGCTCCTGAGGCCCCTCCTACTGAGGTAAGACAGCTACAAACCTCATCTGCATGTCTTTCACTAGGTTTTCTGTTTCTGTTAGAGATGAGATTCATGGCTCTTTGAAGGGAGTCAGATCTTGTGGATCTGTTCCTTTGAAAGAGCCGATCAAAAGACTGGCTCATTGTGATATTTATCTATTTTTCAGATGCCAGCCTGGTGGGTAACTCATGTTATCATGGAAATAATCACTGGGAGGAATGATTTGGATCAGGATCATTCTAACTTAAAGATCCCACCAACATATATTCTACTGGTGGGATATCTGAGGTTGAATCATTCTGAACTATTGATTCTAGATAGACGTATACTTTATTTATGTTGTGGGACATTGTGTAAAAACCTTTGAGAATCAAACCCAGATCTGCTGCTTTAAAGGCAGCTATACTCACCACTGTACAACCAACGCTGCATTGAGATGCTGCTGCTTCATTTTCTTGGGTCATTTTGTCTCTTTGAGTCACCAGCCACTCACTTCAACTGTGACTTGGTTCCCATCGTTTGTTTTAAAGAGTCGGTCAACAGACCTGGTTTGTTCGCCAACTTCACAACTCTAGTTTCTCTTTTGTGTCAGTTCTTCACCTTTTACTTTTAACTGATGAATAAATAATGAAGGAACATCCCACATCAGTCCATGATGCAGCTTTTGAGTCTGATTAGTTTGAAAGAACAGAGGACGGTGTCTGATGGTTGTAGTGAATTCCCCCAAATGAAATCTGAGAGTCTGCACTTTAAGCCCACGTTCCTCATAGAACTGTAATGTGAATATATTTGATGTTTTAACTCAAGTGACCAAAGAAAGACACAACTTCATTCAGCAGATCTGCTTCAGTTTGAGTAAGTTCACCTTCAAACCTGAAGTGTGTCTGAGCTGTTGTCAACATAGAAGCAGCCATGAGATGGCAGCATCTATCTCCAACAACTACAGCAGGATGTTTTCATGCTCTGGATGTTTAATGGTTCATTTCAGACCTCGTGAGTTCACACTGACTGTTCTCAGAGTCAAATATGAAGTCAGAGGTGTTTTTATTTCTACATGAAGTGTTCAGTAGTGATTAAAGTCGACTTCCAGGTGTTGAGGTGGTGTTTGTTGTTGAGGTGTTTAATGCTTCATGTACACGTCATACACGTCTTTCACTGTCACCACATCACACTCACAGGTCACATTCTTTCAGTTTCATGTTTAAAGAGATAAATCATAAGTCATCTCAGAGCACGTTCCACAGTCAGGATTTATTTTCTTTTTAACGTGAATCACAGACAGCTTGAAGGAGGACCACATCAAGAGTTCAGCTCAGCAAAGACTTGACCTCATCTTTATTAATGCACCGCCCAGCAGGCACGCTAAGTGACCCAAATCAAACACACCCACAGGTGCAGGCCACAGGTGCATTGTGGGTGGAGGAACCAGGATTACTGCATAAATGAAAGAGTCAAAAGTTTCAGTCCTGGTTGATTTGGTGACACTAGTAGTTTCTGCTGGGAAGAAGAAATGTCACAGAAAAAACTTTTTAATATTAAAGTGAAGAGAATCATTTGTACAATTGTCTAAGTGAGGACATAATTCATTCCCTAGTCCTTTACCATAACCATCTCAACCCTAACCATGACCTGAAAATGGATGTGTTTCATAGATTCTTTTGTGTTTATGCATTACATCCTTGCATGGATCTATATTTATTATTTCACATCTATTGGATGTTTTATTATTTATTTTAAATGCTGTTGATTTGTTATGATTTTATTAATATTTTAACTTATATTATACATGCTGATTTTTATCATGCCTAACTGTATGAGTTTATTTATTTATTTACTTATTTATTTATGTTAAAGCCACAGAGAGGAATTCTCTTTTTATTGTCTCCAGTTTCCAGGTATCGACTCACAGAGGGGATCCTCTACCAAGGAGTTTTATTAAATAAAGCTCACTAACAGCCCTTGTCTTTTATCTGTTTTATTATTATTACTGTTTTTATTTATTTATTATATTTAATTTCATGAATTTTATTTCTATCTTTTTAATTACCTCATGGTCTTATAGACAACAGGGTAGACTGTGTGTGTGTGTTTTTCATGAACATGAACAGAGGGATCCTGGAGGACGGGAGGTATCTCTTTAAAGAATGAAGCTCCCGTGGCCTTGCTTGACCAGTAGCTACCCAGTCTCTCTCTCTCTCTCTCTTTAACTACGATCTTGTGGCAGAAAGGTAAAACAACAGAACAGCCCTTTACCTCTGCCCCTGAATACCTGGACCCCATGCCTGCCTGGGCTGGACAAAACAGTAGAGCTAAGTACTGACTATCACTCTCCAGGCTTCACCTGGGGCCCTTCAAACCAAAAAGACCTTCAACCTTTCCCCCTCTGATCCACCATACTCTCCTCACACATACACACACACCTGCTCATACACACCTGAAGCTGGAACTGAACTGAACTAACACACTAAAACACACAGCTCTCAAAACCCTTCATTCTTTTTAGACTTTCATTAGTTTTTTGTTTTGTCGTGTTGCCATGATTTGTGTTTAATGAATAAACTGTGAATGGTGATATTTTGTTCAACCCTTATTTTGCCTGATTAACTTTACAAGAAAAGATCTTTATAGAATTTGATTTGTAGTTTGGATTTGGGTTGCACATGATCTGTTGCTTCTTTGAAGGGACATAAATCTGTTTCATATATTAAATGCTTTTTGATTTATATTCACGCTTGATATGTTAATTTCTCCACAGATATCCTTTCTGTAGGTAGGATTAACAGCTAGCAGGTACATTTCTATAGGTCACCCACACACCTACATAACCAATTTAATTTGACAGGATTATAGTTCTACTTTTTATTAATCTCCTGTCTGGCGCCCAACTATTAGTGTGTGTGTAACCATTTTTAGTCCTTACACTACAATCTTTCATAGCAGTTTTTATTATTTTAGTTTTCTTTATTACATTTATTACTTTTAATATATTCTTTTTTCCACTGCCAAACGAAAGTATTTTATACATTTTATTGCGCTCTGCCCTGTGAGTTTTCTTTCCCAACCTAACCTAATCATGACCTTTACCCTAAAAAAAGTCTTGACCCTTGGGAAGAAGCGATGATGTCCTCAGATTGACCAAATGTACTTAAAGTGTTTGTATATCTTTTATTTTCTCATACGTGCAACTTCAGTTGTTGTCTTATCTGGTCTGATCTTCCGGCCACTCTAACAAGAACAATGGCATCAGTCCTTCAGTCATTTCCCTCTACAGCCTGTGTTTGTGTTATGAATGGTCTTCGTCACCGTTGCTGAGAGTTTCCCCATCTTAAATGTTTTATTTAGCAGAGATGCTCAAAACATCCTGAAAGTAAACAAAGAGAACCATTAGAGTAAAATGAGCCAATATTACATATCATGTCCTCCTTGTGTCCAGTATCTGCTGTGACCTCCTTGTAACTAAATGTTTCTGGTAACTGCTGATCAGTGTTCTACAGCAGCTTGGAGGAATTTTAGCCCATTCCTCAGAACAGAACCACTTCAGTTCTGAGATGTTGGTGGGTTTCCTCACATCAACTGCTGCTTCAGGTCCTTCCACAACATTTCTATTGGATTAAGGTCAGGACTTTGACTTGGTCGTTCCTAAACATTCATCTTGTTCTTCTTTAACCGTTCTTTAGTAGAACCACTTGTGTTCTTGGGCTCGTTGTCTTGCTGCATGACCCAGTTTCTCTTCACATTCAGCTCATGGACAGATGTCCGGACATTTTCTTTTAGAGTTCACTGGTAGAATTCACAATTCATTGGTCCATCAATGATGACAAGCCGTCCTGGTCCAGATGCAGCAGAACAGGCCCAAACCAGGACATTAGCACCCCCATGTTTGATGGAGGGATGAGGTTCTGATGCTGGAATGATGCAGTGTTGGTTCATCTCATTTAAACCAAACTATTCTACTTTGGTCTCATCTGTCCACTAAACATTGTCCCAATAGTCTTCTGTCTTGTCCACATGATGTTTAGAAATGTTCTTCTTGGAGAGCAGTGTCTTTGTCCATCACACCATGGTTGTTCAGTGGATTCATCAACATTAACATCAGCCAATGAGAGAGAGGCCTTTAGCTGCTTAGAAGTTCCCCTGGGTTCCTTTGGGACCTCTCAGACTATTATGGAGTGATCTTTGTTGGTGGACCACTCCTATGGAGGGGAACAGTCATCTTCAATCTGTCTGACTGTGGATTATTTGTGGGTTCCAAACTCTTTAGAGATGGTTCTGGAACCTTTTCCAGCCTGATGAGCAACAACAACTCTTTCTCTGAGCTCCTGAGAAAGCTCCTTTGTCCACAAACATGTGTTGTGAAGATCAGACTGAGACAAATCCCTGATTTATTGAAACTAAACCAGGAACTGAACCACCATATGTACCGGTCTGTATACACTGGATGTATAATGACTGGTCGAATAAAGGCACCATCATCGACAACCGCTGTTGTCGATGATGGTGAAATGGTGAAATGGTGAAATGTTAATTTGGGATGCATAACGCTACCTGTTTCAGTTGCATGCCCATTGAAAATGAGAGCATTTTAGTTCAATGCAAATATATTAAAGAACCATATATGTGTACTTCTGAGCATTAACATGTGTTTCATGGAGCAGAAGATATGATGACTAGTTGCCTATAAGTATTGTAATAGTGCAAAAAGTCAAACTTCAGAGGCACGTAATCAATAGTCTTTATTAGAATTTCAATTCTATAACTAATGGCAACAATGTCAAATGTAACTAGAAGATGTCACAAACACTTGCTACAGTACATCAGGATCTACATCAGTCAAGCACAGAAGATGCAACAAAGCCGCAAAAGCATCTGGTTCTCAGTTCTTTGAGCCAGTGCATACTCTTCTTGGCTGGAAGATCAGCCCTGCAACACTAAAGAGCCTTTCACAGGCTGCTGAAGCAGGGAGTGCCGTATTGAGCTTTAGTGATAGCTAGCACACAGCTGGGAAGGGCTTCAGTACCTCTACTGTGTCTCCTGGGCACCCCAGGTACGCATCCAACCGCTGGGTCGTTTCAGGAGGCCTGGGGCCTCATGTATGAAGACTTGCGTGGATTTCCTTCTAAAACGTGGCGCACGCTCAGATTTAGAAGCATTTAGAAGCACATTTTCTTTGTACATCCCAATCGAGCGTACCCGACCCCTCACTGCCCACGCCCCTTTTAAATATGCAAATTATATTTAAACTGACTCTGCACCTGAGATTCCCCTCTCTGCACGATCAAAAAACGAAAACATAAGAATGAGTAAGACGGGAAAGAAGAAGAACTTCACAGAAAGAGAATTGGAGACGCTACTCACTGGAGTGGAGATGCGTAAAATGTGTTCTCTGGCACGCTGCCACAATGTATGATCTGTACACTGATCGAATGAAAATGTTTCCTGTTGACATTTACAAATTCATGCGATGGCGCTTTTATATCAATGTGTGTGCAGTCCATAGCTCTGATTACATTCAGGAAACCGTCTCTCGCTGCAGATTGCTCTTTAATGTTGACCTGTTCAGATGCATTGTATGGGAATCTGATATACCTGGCTGACATGCGGATAATTCCGTCCCACACGGCTGGCATGGCTCTGCTCAGGGTCGACCGGCACAGTCCTGATCGGTCGGAGTAATAGTTTTCACATTGATGACAGTTTCCCAGCATCACTTCTAAGTGTCGCCAAAGGATCGACATCTGTAGAATTCAACGTACGCCAGCCACGTCATTGGCGTTAGCACGTACAAAGTTCCAGGACATTTCACTCTTGATACATCTGAACTTTTCCGTGAGCGAGTACGTACGTAACGTTTCTGTACGCACGCAACCTTCGTACACGAGGCCCCTGGTCTTCTTCAAGGAGGAAATTAAGTCCTCTTCCTCAGATGACTGGGAGCCCTCACTGACGTGATTCTCAGCCTGACAGTCCAAGTGGCTTCTGATATAGTCAAGGCCTGTGTAATAACAAAAATCAGGACAATTTAGATTACATACCAAGACTGTAATTATGAATTGGATAGTGGTGTGTGTGTGTGGAAATATCATTTGAAACTCATTTCACTGTCTCCATAGAAATTACTTATTCTTACTGTATTTAGAGGAAGTTGAGAAGTGAGACACTTACCAAGTTTGAGGATATGTTTGTCACTTGTCCAGCAGGTCTTAAATTTGGGAACTAGAATGGCTGCGGCTATCAGCTCTGGATCTGCAAGCATGTCTCTGAAGTGTTTTTCAAGTCCTGAAAGAAGTGCAGCAATCAAAGGGTCGCAGTACTTGGAGGTGATGTTAAGTTGCTGGAGCATGGTCCTTAGTAGAGTTATGGTGGGGACCAACCATCCCATCTGCACACTGGTTTCCCCCTGCATAACATCAAGTGCCTTTGCAACTGGGCTCATTGTCTTCGCATATTCTGCAAGAAATGCAAGTTCCACAGGAGTAAACCTGTACAAAGAAGAAAAGAAAAACAACATGGAACATTTAACCTACATGATGTAGCACCTTCAACTGGAGGAGCAGATATTTCAAAAGAAAAAATTTTGTCATCTGAGACTTTTAGAAATGTAGTTGTGTTGCTACAGATCACATTCATAGTAAGTGTGGGGACTGCATATTAGCATAGTGCATACATGTGTTCTAGAGTATTTAACGTAAAAAACTGTGATTTAATCTATTGTTATCACTTCATTAACTGAAAGACAAAATAAAAAAAAAAACACTTACTTAGGTGTTTGCCTTGTTCTCTTGTTATTCTCACTATTCTTTCTACAGCTGTGAAGAATGAATTCCACCTTGTAGGAACAGGCCTTACAAGCTGGAGTTTGCAGTGGTCTTCAATTACATCAGATGCAGTGATTGATCTTGAACTTTTGTTCCACAGGCTAGAGCATTTGGCAAATGTGGACCGTGACACACGCTTGTACAATGAGCTGACCTCTGCTTTTGAGGCATCAACTGTGGACACTAAATTCAGGAGGTGGCAGGCACAACGATGGTGCTTGGGTAGCTGGTATTCCAAGTAGTCATCTTCGTCCAACAGGGCTCCGGTATCAACAAATTCAACACCATCAACGCTTTCCTCTTCTCCTTCATCAACATCTTGGCCATCATTGTCCTCTTCTCCATCACTCTCTCCTACAGGTTCCTGCTCCACCACCGCTTCCAAATCACTGCCGCCGATATCAGCCGCCATTATCGCAAGTTTGAATTGGGTTGATAGTCCCTCCCCTTCTGCTTCGTAGCCAAGATGGCTACCGTTTAGGGTGAAAAGTGTCCAGCGTTCCACACTCAGCCTTTTGACCGTTATGAGTACACCATCCGGGTACTTGCAGCGCGCTTCGTCTCGTTGGAATTTTCAGTGTGAACGCCCTCACGTACTCAAATTAGGTATTGTAAGTGCAGAAGTACGCCATTTGAGACAGACCCTTGGACTCAGTTGGAGGATGTGAGCAGATCCATCAGATAGTCTCTGAGGACGGACACTGAAACCACAAGCTCAGTCTGTCTCCATGTCCTACAGTTTGGACATCTGTGGCTGTACAGACTGAATCTGAGGAGAAACTCAGCAGCTAAATATTAAACCTAGTGGCTCCTTAAGACTTGGAGTTGGACACTTTCAGCCTCGTCTTCCTACACTCATGGACGGATCATGAGACGAGGGGCTCCTGAGGCCCCTCCTACTGAGGTAAGACAGCTACAAACCTCATCTGCATGTCTTTCACTAGGTTTTCTGTTTCTGTTAGAGACGGGTTTCATGGCTCTTTGAAGGGAGTCAGATCAGTCTTTTAACATGGATGTTAAAGTCACCTACTATAATGACTTGATCTGTTCTAAGAACTAAATCACATAAAAACTAAAAACTCAGAGTAAGGAGCAGGTGGGCAATACACCGCAACAAAAATAATTGTTTTTTGTGTTTTCCATCTGGATGAGCAAGACTAAGAGTAAGACTTTCAAATGAATTAAAGCTCTGCTTAGGTCTAGGATTAACAGATAAATCAGAGAGGAAGATTGCTGCTATACATATAAACTACATTTATTACACATACCATCACCAGAAGCTTAAAAAGTCTGCAAACAGCAACACCACCAGAAGCAGGAAGTGACACAATATGCTTACTCAAGTGGTGCTTATTCTATTGTTTTTATATTTACAATACTTAAGCCAGGAAATCCTAAGAGTTCGCTATTGTTGTACTCTCAAGTAGACACACCATCTCACAGTTCAGCAACTTTATTTTTCTCTGGTTCTACATCCGTTTCTTTGTGGCATACACAGGCTTGTGAAGCACACATACATTAAACAAACAAAAAAACGCCACCCCTACCCTCCGCCAGGCGATGACATCACCTGAACTCTGACCTCAATCCAAGTAATGTAAAATATAAACAATATTAAAATACAATTTAAATAGTGAGCATTTACTTTTTAACTGGCTTGACTCACTGGTATCTACATTTTTAAAATGAAAAATATTCGAATGTAAATTAATAATTTTTAACTCTAGGCTGCAACACTATGTTCTCATATAATGATAATGAAGGATTCTTGATTCTAGTTATATTGCTATAGGCCTAGGTTGCTGGGGGACTTCCCAGTCGTGGAGGTAGACGTCTGGATCTTACTTTATAAAGTGAAATGATTCAATGTTTCAGGAACCAAGGTGAATTAGAGTCAACTGTAATTAACTGTAATTGTTGTGGATCATGATAAAGTAAATATTGACTTTCATAGATGAGTCCTGGTCATAGAGAAATATGGTGAGGTGAAATCTATTTGTGAAAAGAAGCACAAGTTCTCAGTGACAACAAGTAATGTTCAGATCACATTAATCTCTTCCTACAGAAAAGCTCAGACAGATGAAATAAAACAGGAAGGGGGTGTTGTCTCAGTGATACAGGTTGGTGTTAACCGTTGCAGCTCTCAGCAGACGCAGACTGAACACCAACGATGAAGGACTTCATGAAAAAATTTCCTTTTGAGATAATCAGCATCACTGTCACCATTGTTGTGAGTTTCACCTACAATATTCTGCTTGACAGAGATGTGGCATGCACTTGTAAAAAGGAAAATAGTGAGTGCTCTGTTCACATGGCTCTGCCTTTTTTTATCATTTTTGTCTTAATCCTCTGGACAGACAGGACATTACTGGGAATCTGCAGGAACGCATGTGATATGAGTTCACATTGTGACAGCAAGTCAGGTGGAATATTTGTAGTTTTATTCAGTCACATTGTGAAGGCAGTTCTAATTGGTCTGCTCTGGGTTACCTCTGTCTACATTGATGGAGACTGGTGGGTCTGCTGTTGGAA
Organism: Chelon labrosus; assembly: GCF_963514085.1. NCBI lineage: Eukaryota > Metazoa > Chordata > Actinopteri > Mugiliformes > Mugilidae > Chelon > Chelon labrosus. Next base: position 594,752 of record NC_140360.1, read on the forward strand.
CGATCATTCTGAGATACAGTCTCAGTTAGCCTGCAAAGATAAAAACACCTTCACAGCTGAGGAACGAGTGATCATCACTGAACTGAAGAATAAGTCAGTGGTGAGTGTTTCCTTGATTCATTCATATGTAATGTGCTGCCTAAAGGTTTTTGTGTCCTTTTCTACACTTCTTCATAAAGCTGATTTAAAACATCAACAGGTTTTCATACAAGTCCTGAAGGTAGACAAAGAGAATCCAGTGAAACACGTGAAACGAACTATTATACTTGTGTATTTGTTTAGCAGAGGTGGGAAGTACTGAAGTACAAATACTTCATTGCTGTACTTAAGTAGATTTTTCAGGTATCTGTATTTTACTTTAGGAGTACAGGCCCAGGGGACTAGCGGAGAGACCAAAGCTAGCAGCTACCGCCAAGTGACCGGCCCATACGTGACCTGTCACTCAAGGCGGGAACGCCCTTAATTATGCAGAATTTTAAACCTTAATAAAAAATAAACAAATGCGTTAGAAAAAAAATCACCCCCGTACAGTTGTCATGTATAGTGAAATAAGGCATTGAGACACTGAGGCATTTAAACATGGGGGTCTATGGGGATTTGCTCCCTTTTGGAGCCAGCCTCAAGCGGTCACTCCATGAACTGCAGTTTTTTGCACTTCTGCATTGACTTCAATTTTCAGACCCGGAGGTTGCCGCCTGACCAGGACTAGACAAGACAGTTGCTTCCTGTGTTCTTCTTCTACTGTTTTGAACAGGCAGCCTGTTGATCAGTTTGAGCTCTGCTGCCCCCTAGTGACTGGAGGCTTGTTTATCTTTCAAGCATCAATAAAGACACTGATCCCACTATTTTAGAAGTACTGGTCTAATCTGAAAAAACTAATTCATGTATGGTGTGGTTTCTGTTGCTATCATTAGCTTTTTGAGGATTTTTTAGAAGCCAGTTTACAACGTTAGCAATGCTATGGGAACACATCGTTTTGATAGTTTATAGCTAACGTTAGCTAGCTCTCTGTTTAAAAACAACAACCCAATAACCCTCAGTTTATTATTAAAAATGATCCAGATGCTCATGCAGGACCTCTGGTCAGGTCAGTCTAGATTATTCTGATAGAACCTTTTCATTTTGTAGAATTATCAACAGATGAATTGTTTCAATGGCAAAATCATTTTTACCTTTACTTAAGTACATTTCAGAGCCTGTACTTTCTGACTTTTACTTGAGTAAGAGTTACCAGAATATTTTTTTACTCAAGTATCCGTACTTTTACTTAAGTACAGAATCTGAATATTTTGCCACCTCTGTTGTTTAGGAGGAGAAATTAGGAAAATTGAGGAAAATTAGCCAATATTACATATCAGCAGTGTTGGGAGGGTGACTTTTAAAATGTGTTCCCCTACAGATCACTGATTACATGTCCTAAAATGTAATCTGTAATGTATTCCCTTGGATTACTCAAGTAAAGTAATGTAATTCTTAATACTTTTGGATTACTTTTAGCTCACTTCAAAATCATCTAGCTGTGTGTGTGTATCTGGGACACTGAACACATGCTTTAGAGAATGATCTAATTACTGTCTTCAGAGAAAAAGTTATGCAAGTACACAAAACATAAATGTGGTGCATTTTGTCTTGCAGCTGATACTATTTAAAGAAAAATGGCATCCAAGAGTCAATAGTCTTCAATTTCCTTTACCTTTATTAATTATCACAGCTCAGAAATGAGGGACATTAAAGAGCAACAGGGCTGCTTTAACTAGCAGGTGTATAACAAAGCAAAAACATGATTGCACCAATCATGCACTTTGTGAACTCACAGCAAACACATTATGCATGGTCTGAAGGCAGTGATGGGAATAACGGTGTTGAAAGGAGGTAGCCGCATAGGTGATGATGATTGGCTAAGGTAGGGTAAGATTTCATGGTAAGCCAATCAGAGGCAGGGCATTGTTCAGTTGGGTGGGTGTTGTTTACACACAAACATGTGTATAGCAGAATCACACAAGTGATCAGAGATAGACTGCAGCAATGGAGAGATCAGAGCATTCAGAGGTAAAGGTGAAGTATAGGCAGTACTTTAACCTCAATGAGGTAAAAGGCAAGAACGTACATGTGAAGTGAACATTAGCTCAGAAAAATTCTAATTGTTAGACGTGTAATTCAATCACTAACTCAGTTACTTTTTGGGAGAAGTAACTACGTGCCCAACACTGTCAAAAGGTGACGCTTTGTCAACAGGCTGCATCAGAGTCTTCCTGCACATGGCCGTCTTCCCAATACTGATTCCTTCTATCAGTTTACAGAAGTAAGGTTGTGCCCTGCCAGTCACAAAGTTAAAACCAGCGTATTAACTTTGCTCTGGGTAGCAGTGGCAGGTGCTGTGATGAGCTTTGCTTGTTTCTGATGAGGTCCAAACGTTGTCCTGGTAGTGGTGCTGTATTTGTCACCATCATCAGCAGTCATCATGTTCTCAGTCCTTTTAGCTGCTGTCCTCTGCATGGCTGTGAAAAAGAAATAAAATAAAAAAGAATCATAATCAGTTGATTAAGTACATTTTAATGGTTGAGAAATACAATAATATTACATAATTAGCCCTGTGCTGATGAACATATACCATATTATGGTAAAAACCAACCTAGTGGTGCTAATACATTTATGTACAAACACCCAGCAATATATAAATGATTTTAAAAAATCACTAAGCACATAAAATTAGTATATTAAAACAGACCTCTGCATGTCCAAACTACAGCCTCTGAGCTGCTAAAATTTATGCAGAACGCCCTGGTAAAAATACACAATTTAAAATGGGCCTTGTTTGTGAGTGTAGGACAAGCAACATGCGAGCCAGTGGACATTAACCCTCCTTTCTTTCCCCGCATGTGAGCACTGTCAGCCCGCGGAGCTGGATTAATAGTTACCAACTTACTTAATTAGCCAACTTACCTCGTGATGCTTCTTCAACTTAGACGTTGCTGAAAGCAGCTTCGTTGATGGTAAGCAGAGCTTGCACTGCACTGTGATGTTGTGACCTTATTGATCAGGTTTGTAGGTCAAATGTTCTATGTAAGCGCCAGCGTAGTTCTGCTGGGAAGACTCCAATACGTCACTCATTCATTCATTACCCCTAACCAATCAGCAGCCCCACCTGTCTTTATAATGAACCGAGTCACGCACCTGTCTTGCTGCTTTCAGGTACAGACTTTTGACGTTACGTTCGACTCAGATCTCAAACGAGCGTTCGAGAGCACAGACACGATTAAGAAAACCAGATTACCTTCACCATGAACCGCGAGTTGGTCCTCGACGCATCCGACAGCGAATGTTAGGCATCCCGTCGATCAACCTCGATTCTCCTTCTTCCGTCTACTTCAATCCGTTCGCCTCCAGCTAGCCACCTCTCCCGACTACACTCCGTCGTCCCAGTTCCTCAAAACCTCGTTAATTATCCTCCATCCAGCGACTACGACCTTCATTTTACACCTCCTCTACCTCGTCCAGACAGAGGCCGCGGTACTCGGCGCCGCTCACCTGAGCTAAGTCAAACCAGACACCACAGCAGCTAGCCGGCAACAAGACGCGTAACAGCGCCCCTCTATCGGTCCATCTCCGGCCGGCACTCCTCCACGCCCAGGTATTATCGCAGACTGGACAGTCGCCCACCTCCAGCACGCCTCGAGAAAAGAAGCGCATTCCATTCCACTGCAGCGATAACAAGGCAAAACTGTTCAAACTTCTTCTAAACTCCATCTCCTCCACCAGTCAAACAACCGGCTTCGACTCAGGTCTTCCGGCTCGACCCCTACACGTCATCACGCAGCCCGCAGCATCAGGTCGGGTCCTCCTTGTTCCACCAGCCTTATCCAGCCAGAGCCAGGTCGTATCAGTTCCACATTCACACACTTATCCAACTCGTTCTCTTCCCTCCGCCTTCCTTCCTTTCTCGATTCCTTCACCCTTGATCCAACCGGCCATCTAAGGCACATCACGATTAAATTCGAGTACACTAACGGAGCTACGATTCGATTATTCAACTATCATTGTGATTATTGTGATTATTGCGATCACCACGATTTTCAATGCATCTTTCCCCCATTTAGTATTTCCATGGAGTTCTTTGGAATCACTCTGAACTAGAGACGGGCGATATGGAGAAAAAAAAATAAAAAATGTATCCCGATAATTTCTGGTATTTATCACAGTAACAATTACAAACAACGATAAATAAACACTAATTCAGCCAATTCTTTTGACTGTAATGCATCGGCAAGTTTCATCTGAGTGCGAGGCTTTGGATGAAGCCGACGCTGCTTTCTTCACATTCTGGTTTGTGCGTGTGTTCGAGGTGGTGGAACAAATTAGTGGTGTCACTGTCCTTCGTATGCACCATTTATTAGGAAAATCTTGCAGCAAAACTACAGGTAAGTACCCAATCGTTAATGGAAATTAGCTACGCCGGTTTCTGGTTGTTTACATACAAGCAAGTTTCAGGAGGAGTTCCTATTTAAACCTCAGACTTCCCACCAGTCCCCTAGAACTGAAGCCCAGTTGCCTTATTGAACCTTTTGCATATACTTGCATGTCGTAAATTGCTGCTCCGCGTCAGACTTTTTAAAACCAAACCAGTTCCAGATAATGAAGGTGGAGCCTAGTCTAGGAACGAGCCTCCGTACCTTTCGTTAATTTTCAATTCCTTCTAATTCCCAGCCTTTCTAATCAGCAGCTTCTCCCCCTTTTCAGCCATCTCGATCGCGCCATCCGCATCATTCCCCAATGTCGACATTCCTTTTCACACCTCCTGCCACCGGCCTCAGCCGTTCCTTAAAGGAACCGTATGTAGGATCGTGGCCAAAACTGGCCAAAACTGGTACTGCAATCACTTTCAAAATACTGTAGAACGGTGTATCCCCTTCCCCTCCCCCCTGACTTGAGGTTGCCAGTTAAGCTGCATAATAAAGTTTATGCTACATGAGAGATGTTTTGCGAAGTAATTATGTATCGCAAAAAATTTATTAATGGCGATTAGCCAAATATTTCGTAAAGATGTACTGTAATACCACATTTCAGTCGGAACGTAGATTGTTTTCATACCCTGCTAGTGGTGCGATATAAAGCTTTTTATGAACGCATTTAGCACAGGCGACCATGGAAAATCCACTGTCTATATGTACGGAAGCACGGGGATTTTAGCCTATACCAACAAACATGGTAGAATATAGCATCCAAAAGTCGAGGGTCAATTCCATGCCATTCTGGACTTTGTCACGACGTAGTTCGGATTCATAGCAAGGTCTTTTAGGTTTAGTAACGTTATACATGTTTTATCCAACACGTTCGTAGCTGCAGCTGTGGTAACTAGAGCAGAGCTGGCAACCCGGATGACGAAACTCTACTGACTTGGTGATTAGTAGATAGCTGGAGGGTGGAGCCTCAGGCCAAAACACAACATGACAACTTCAACATCAGTTGAGGGCTGCAACTCTCACTTTTAAATGACAATATCCTGGCCGGACCACTGTTGTCAGTGATATAAGTATTTGAAATGAACATGATTTCTTCATGTCTAGTGACATATCAGGGCCATTTCATGATTAATTGAAATACATTTCTTACCTACGGTTCATTTAACCTTATCCACGTTATCCAAGACACTTCACGATTCGATTCGATTACAGCTCACGCCGCTACCGTTCGATTACAGCTCACGCCGCTACCGTTCGATTACAGCTCACGCCGCTACCGTTCGATTATTCGATTATACAACTTCATCTCCCAGACCGAAGACATCCAGCTTTACACAGACGCAGCTCCCTCTGTCGGTTTTGGGGGTTTTTACCAAGGGCAATGGTTTGCCGAGAAATAGTCTCCTGACTTCTCAGAGTTTGCCCTTGGGTCTGCCTCTTCAGCATTGCACGAGATCTTTCCAATCGTCGTAGCCAGTGTCTTATGGGGTGCCACTTGGTCTCGCAAACGGATCAACATATTTTGCGACAACGAAGCAGCAGCATGCATTCTTAACAAAGGACGATCCTCTAGATCCCGTAATTGTCTCAGATCAACGACTTCCTATCACCCCTTCCATTCTCCGCACTTTGGTGTCTAGACTACGGCAGGGGTTATTCACACCATACATCGACATCCTTCTTGAAGCAGTTTTCCTCATGGCTTTTTACGGCTTCATGCGTTCTGGCGAATTCTGTTCTGACGCCCCGACTTTTAACCCTTCTCGAGACCTTGCATACTCCGACATTCGTTTTTCTGGGCGGCTGTGGCTCAGTAGGTAGAGCGGGTTGTCCACGAACCAGAGGGTTAGCGGTTCGATCCCCGGAATGTGCCACATGCCGAAGTGTCCTTGAGCAAGACACTGAACCCCCAGTTGCTCCCAGTGCGTGGCACTGGTGTGTGAATGTGTGTATGCTTGTGTGAACGAATGGGTAGATGCGTCTGAGACTGTAAAGCACTTTGAGTGCCAATAGATAGAAAAGCGCTATATAGAAAAAGCAAGTCCATTTACCAAGTCCATTTCTCTGCGCTACTATACTATCTCGCTGAAACATTCTAAAACGGATACATCAGGCTCAGGTACCTCTATTAATATCTATAAAGTGCTTCCTACTTTCTGTCCCTACCTCTCTATGATTAACTACTTAAAATTACGCCCACATTCTCTAGTTAATACACCATTATTCATTCTTCCCACGGGGCGACCCTTATCTAAGCACTGGTTCAAAATCCACCTAACAATGGTGGTGAGGAGTTGTGGCCTCTCGCCTTCAAACTATACTGGGCACTCCTTTCGCATTGGCGCTGCTACCTCAGCGGCTGAAGTAGGATTACCGAACTCATCCATCAAGTTGCTCGGAAGATGGTCCTCGTCTGCTTTTTGAATCCTATATAAGACCAGAGGAGGATCGTCTCATTTCAGAGGCTCAGTTGGCACTCTCGAGAATCAACTAAGGTATACTTGCAAATGTCTGGTGGTGGTTACCTTCATAGTAGTAGGCTACTATAGCCATGTTTCTTTAACTCACCCTCGAGTAATGGAATTTTCCCAAACTAACGCACAGTCAACACCTTGTATTCTCAATAGAATATTCTTGCACTCTGCTTCGCTTCCCCTTTCCAAGTTTAATAAAACCATCCTTATATTCATAGTTCTCACATCGAGCTATCATATCTTCATGAATTCCATCATGCTTCATCAGGTATCTTCGTGATACCTTTCATTAAGTCGTATCTTTTGAAATCTTCTACCAGGCTATCATCACCCTGATAATTCCCAGTCTGGTTCGTTTCTTCGTTTTAAATGATAAATTTCAGTCTGGTTCGTTTCTTCGTTTTAAATGATAAATTTCAGTCTGGTTCGTTTCTTCGTTTTAAATGATAAATCTCAGTCAGGTTCGTTTCTTCGTTTTAATTTTAAATCCCAGACTCTTCGTTTCTTCGTTTTAAATGATAAATCCCAGACTCTTCGTTTCTTCGTTTTAAATGATAAATCTCAGTCTGGTTCATTTCCCAGACTCTTCGTTTCTTTGTTTTAAATGATAAATCCCAGACTCTTCGTTTCTTCGTTTTAAATGATAAATCTCAGTCTGGTTCATTTCCCAGACTCTTCGTTTCTTCGTTTTTAAATGATAAATCCCAGACTCTTCGTTTCTTCATTTTAAACTTTCCCATCATCGTATCTATCTATCCTCCTGAATATGCTACCTCGAATCATCGTCAATCATGTGTCTCGTGTCATGTGTCATCGTCATCGTCAATCACGTGTCTTTGTTTTCATTACTTCATCATCGAATCAAGCTTTCATTCACCTCAACATTGCACCAAGGAAGGCCTATAAGCCATGATCGGGTCATAATGGCCAATTCATTTCACTCTCCCAGTTACAAAATATCTTATATTGCACCTGACCTCTCTGGACCTCAATTAAGCATTTAACATTACCCTGTCAACCACGCGGTGTTATGTCAATCTATCCCAGGTTCAAAGCTTTATGCATCCCGTAAATTACTATTCATAATATGCTATGCTCTATTCCAGCAGACATGATCCAGAGAAGTGCCTGGTATGTATTTTCCACTTTCATTCTTTGGGGGTAGGCTCCGCCAATGCCGTCTCATTCCGGCAGGATCTGCAGGGTCCGATCGCTTCGAAACCTGGACCGAGGACGGGGCCTGCGCCAAAGACTTTTCATATTGCCAACTGTTATGTCTGTAAATCCTTATATGGATTAAATAATTCATTCTTATGCACATCGTTGTTTCCTGAGTCTTCCTGGCTGAACTGAATGTTCATGCCAGAAATGCATTTGTCTGCCTCCAGGTTGTTTTTCTCATCCTCTGCCATTGTCATTTGGTTGTGTGTGGAAAGTCCTCTCACGCATTGACTTCCAGCGTAACTGCGCACATAATGACACCTGCATCCGCACAGTTCAACCTGTGTGTAGTGCTGTAAAGTAATCCCTTTTTTGAGAAAGTAACTGTATTCAGAATAAATTAAAATTACACTGAAAATAAAACTGTAACTGTAATGGAATACACTTATTCTTATTTTGTATTTTAAATACGTAACGCCATTACATATAATCCGTTACTCCCCAGCCCTGCATATCAGAGAGGTGCTCCTCTTGGATTAAATCAGAGTCCATGTGTTCAGAAGTGTTTCCATCAATGTGATGAGACTCAGGTGTGGTTCAGTTCCTGGTTTAGTTTCAATAAATCTTTCTGAGGAGCTCAGAGAAAGAGTTGTTGCTCTAATGTCCTGGTTTGGGCCTGTTCTGCTGCATCTGGACCAGGACGTTCTTGTCATCATTGATGGACCAATGAATTGTGAATTCTACCAGTGAACTCTAAAAGAAAATGTCAGGACATCTGTCCATGAGCTGAATGTGAAGAGAAACTGGGTTATGCAGCAAGACAACGAGAACCAAGAACACAAGTGGTTCTACAGGAGAACGGTTAAAGAAGAACAAGATGAATGTTTAGGAACGTCAAAGTACTGACCTTAATCCAATAGAAATGTTGTTGTTGGACCTGAAGCAAGCAGTTGATGTGAGGAAACCCACCAACATCTCAGAACTGAAGTGGTTCTGTTCTGAGGAATGGGCTAAAATTCCTCCAAGCTGCTGTAGACCACTGATCAGCAGTTACCAGAAACATTTAGTTACAAGGAGGTCACAGCAGATACTGGACACAAGGAGGACATGATATGGAATATTGGCTTGCTTTAGGCTCATAGTTCTGTTTCATGTGCCTGGTTGGGTTCTTTGTCTACTTCCAGATCTTGTGTGAAACTTTGGTTGCACATACTGTTTAGCAGCAGAGTATGTACATTCATCCCTGATATAATGGTGTTATTTCTCTGATCATCCTGGTTATCATCATCAAATCAGTGAAGTGATAAACTACTGTCTTTATTCTTTCTTTCAGCTCTGGGGCTTCTCACTGTTATTAGGGATCATTTGTTTCCTTGCTGTGATGTCATTCATACAGCGCAGATGGAATTGCTGTGACAAAAACATCTTCTACTACAAACTGATTGTGGACGAAGAGGAAAATGTGGCAAAGGAACTTTTGAGAGAAGCAGCAAAAGTTAAGTTGAGTGAAAAAATCAAAAGCAAAATAAATGATAGAAAATGGGGAGAATGCCTTAAAGTGGCTGGAGAACTGATTAATGAAGAAGACAAAGCTGGAGGTAAATATTCAATAATCAATCACTTGTTGTTAAAACTGATCACTTTTCATTACGGCAATTACAAGTTTGTTTTTTCAGGCTCAACCAACATAGAGCTCAATGACATAAGCAACAGACAAGAGTCTAACGTCAATGAAAGGACAGGTACATGAAATATGATCAACTGAATGCACCAAAACTAAAATCTCTTCTAATCAGAGTGAACACATTAATCATCATTAATGTGTTCACTCTGATTTTCTGATCTAACTGTAGTCATGTTGTTTAACTGTAGAAAGAAGCTGAACTAAAGCTCCTAATAACAAACCACATCATCACTGTGTACAGCTCTACATCTAATAAAACTCAGCTCATCTTTGACAATGTTTCATAAACAATGTTTACACATTCTGCTTCTTTATTTTTAACAAACCGACTCAAAAACCTCAACAAGAAGCCGTCACAAAGAAACTGAACTATGTGCTGTGACAGGTACAGAAAATATAATTTACTAAATGTATTAAAGTTTTTGTTTTTAATAACAGAAATAATTATTAATATTTAATATTCTATTAAACCTCCATCATATAATGACCAGGTTAACCATCTGAATGTTCCATGTGTGTAGAATAGAATAAAGCTCCTCAGCTGACTGGACTTTGTGTTAGTCCAGTATAGAACAGACTCAAGGTGTGAATGGTGGTTTAACATGAAACCATACTACTGTCATGGATCAGAGCTGGATACTGAACCACTGAATGATGCTTTACTGCTCTAAACTATAACTTGAACACTTTGTACCTGGATGCTGTCTGCATGACACATTCATTATGAGTTCTGTCTGTTTATTGATGCCTGTAGATTGACACAATGCTTCATAATGACACTGAGCTCTGTCTTACACAGAAGGACGAGAAAATGACAACCTCCTCCCTTCAGCTTCAAATTCAACCTTCTTGTGATTGTCCAGGAGTGGAGACAACCAGGAGTCCCCTGGAGACAGACAGGATGAGACAAATGTGGTTAATGCAGCCAACAACTTTTTATTGTATAGATAAAGTCGCAATATCAATTGTCATGTCACAAAAAAAAAAAAAAACATCTCAGGAGGTTATCATGGTTTACAGGCTTGGATTAGGGTAGACAGTATTTATCAACTTATCTAAATGTTCCAGATGTCTGATTTCTGTGTTCCAGTCAGACTTTTAAAAACGACTGATGTTCTTTTATAAAGCTGAAGAGAACTCAGGAGTTTTATCCTGAAATACTGTTTAATGTGACTTCTCACTTCTACAGAAAATCAAGAGAAACATTTTGATTAGAGGACGTGTCTAATGCTGCCTACTCTGATCCAAGCCCTACCTCTAAATGATGATGTCCTGAGTTAAAATGTCAGTTGATCCTGACCCTGACTGCTGCTGACAGACATGTGATCTACACTGAGGCCAGGTCTGTTAGACTGAACCAGATCAACTATAGGATTGTTTTAATCAGGTTCAATGGACCAGTTAGTCCGTTTCTTAAAGGACAACTCCGGCGCAAAATGAACCAGGGGTTAATAACACATGTGTACTGTTGGGCCTGGTACTAAGGCACTCAGTATTGGGGTTTGGCTATCATGAATAATTAATAATTATCAAAAATAATTATTTATTATTAAATAATTGGATCTGAATTACTAGATCACCTCGGGGCACCACCCTTCTAGGAAGGGAAAAGATAGCCAATTAATCAAAACAGTCTCATAAATTATACTAAATTGTCAATTTGGAGTTCGGATTAATAATTAACTTAATAACTATAACCAAAATTACCACGTTAACAACTAGTTACAGTTGAAGGAATTTGGAGTTCTTGGCAGTGTAGAGGTTGGCAATATTCACTCTTGTGCAACATTAAACAGACAGGTATGTTTAAAAGACATTTATTAACAAGAATAAAAGTAAACATACAAGCTAACTACAGTGTACTCAATACGTGTGTGTGTGTGTGTGTGTGTGTGTGTGAGCCAAAATGGCCGCTGGTTGTGTGTGAGCCAAAATGGCCGCCGGTTGTGGGCGTGTCAAGATGGCCGCCGGTTGTGGGCGTGCCAAGATGGCCGCCGGTTGTGGGCGTGTCAAGATGGCCGCTGGGCCTTGAGGTCTTGAACACAAAGGAAACAAGATGGCTGCTGAGTGGGGACACTCATGTGCCGTGTGCTGGCCAAATGCCTTGGTGGAATGTGATAAGAGGTGCCAGGTTAGAGAAAGGATGGTTAGTTTAGCATGCAAGCATAATCTAAACTAACATCAAATCACTATACTAAACACTCAATAAAACAAATATCACATCAAATCAAAGTTTAAGTTCTATGCTTTGCTTAGCTTAACTAGGCCCAGGTCATACTACCAGATTTGGTGGAAAGTCAATTTCTGGTGTGTTGCTCCTTTAGCTGGCAGTTCCTGATGGAAAGCCAAACCGGGAAAAGTTGAAGTCCTTGCTGTGTTTTCCTGGTGGCAAACGGAGGGAAACTGGCCGCTCCTTGAAGTCCTTTGAAGTGGCTTGTTAGCAGCTCGGTGCTAACTAGCCGTGTGGCTCCTGTCCTTTGAGAGTTTAGCCTGCAAAACCTTTGGTTTGTTGGCTAAAGAGCTGGTGTAGATTCCTCAGCAGGAACTCGCTTCGCTGCTGTATGGAGAACAGGCCTGCAAGTAGTTGCTCTTTGTTAGCAGACTACCTGGCGCCCAGCTGCAGCTTAGCAGCTGGGGGTCTCCACCGGGGAGGTGTGGAGTGGAGGAGAAGAGGTAAGAGAATAAGAGAGAGAACAAAGGCCAAACGGTGCATTTTATATGACCTGATGACCTCATAGGTCACATGCCACTGTCAGCCAGTGAACTGCTTGGTCAGTTTTTCACACCTGGAGGATTGTGGGTAATAGAGTTTTTCCAGGGCTCCTTTGTTCCCAAGACAAAAGCAGCCATGTGGTTACCTGATTATGCACCACCAGGTTCAGATCCCAACATTCCCCCCTTTGGTCTCACGACCTCACTCGATGTGTGGTCGTGAGAGCACAAGTGTCCGTGCATAATCCAAGTTGGGAAAGTTCATTCATGGTAATGACATCTGGGCAGTCTGTTAACCAACTGGGCTGTGGTAAACGCTAACTATCTTAGCTAAGCAAAACAAAATCATCAGGTGAAAAACTGAAATACACATAAACACATTGACATTTACTAACAGTGTTAGTGAGAAAGAGAAGAATGTCAGTGATGTAAATTGTTAGGGTAAGATACAGAAAGAGAGTGGCACCTACAATGATAAAACCATTTCCAAATGTCCAATAGTTTTGGTTTACTCATTGGATCCTATTAGAATAATTATTATTCAATGCAGTACTCGGTCTGATCTTAACAGAAATAACAATTTTGTCCTTCATGCAGATGTTGCTGCGGAAGGATGTCATCACATTTAAAAATCCTGGTTGTCAATGGCTGTATCATTGTTCGAATGTGTCCTAAAATTTGTGTTGAATAAGGACATGTATAAATTGCAAAATACTACCAAGGAGTTGGTTCAGGTGTAATTGCAAAGTTAGACAGTGGGTCTAATCAGAATTTAGGCTTTTCTCAACTAATAGTGGCAGGTGTGACTATTAGTGAGTTGAAAACTATGGAGTTTGCTGCTGTTGCTAACAAATCACAAGTTTGCCTACTTAACTGCAAAGAAAGTAAAGTACTTAGTACCTACTGGCAGTACAGGGATGGACTGTGTTATTATTTCCGTGAGGAAGGAACTCTGAGCTTGTGTTGCCTTAAGTTCTTCTGAACTCGTGGCTCAGGGCTGTAACGCTCCGTGTAGCCAGAGGCATTGTCACTGTCTGCTGAATTATGATCATCTAAACTGCACTCAGAGATGCTGCGATCATCATCTGAGCAGTCTATTGGCTGATCATACTGCTGGGCCATAATTTCGGAGTAAGGCTTTCTACAGCTTCGACTGTGTGAACGCCTATCTCGGGGAAGCTGGCGGACATGGCGGCTACGCTCAGTGTCCCTGTGTGGCCCTTTATCACCCCCCTTTGGTCTGTTGTGAGGGTGATGTTTAAAGGTGGTAGATTGGGATGATGCCTTGGTGGTTGAGCTGGAGGGCTCAACTGTCTTCCCTCTTGTTTTGGAAGTGACAACAGTTTCCCAAGCCACCTGTGTCATCTTCCTGATGTCCTGCATCGAGGGGTCACCTTGGCGTGTCATGAGTACAACGTGAGTGCGTACACATGGGTGCAGGTTCTGCAAGAATAAAGACTTGAAGGTGGAGTTCTCTTCTAAGCCTGGTGCATTCTTGCCCTGAAAGTACACATGTCTCAAACGTTTGTAATAATCTCTAGGATGCTCATGACGGGTATGTTTAATTTGGAGGGCTGCAACCATTGAGTCGATCTCATCAGCAGTAGAAGAGAATTCTTCTAGTAGTGCTTGACGGAGCTCTGTGTAGTCATCTCTGACTGTGGGAGGATGTGACTGGATAAACTTATGGACAGCTTTAGAGCTTGTTTTCCATACAAGTTTAACCTTCTCCCTTTGGGTTGCATGGGGCAAATCAATTAGGGCGTGGTCTAAATCCCTAACGTAATTGTCAACGTTATGATCACAACTGTCTGGATCAAAATGTTCAATGTCCTTGGCAAGGAACTCAAGCACTTTAAAGCGGGGACACTGTGGTGTCCGGGCAGGTGCATCACGTGCAACAGTTATCTCATGTGGAAAGGCGGGGGCTGGGCAAACCTGTGGTGTTGTAGTCCCCCCTTCGGAGAGATGGGCACGGATGGGAGTGTCATACATCATAGGCTGAAAAGAAGATTGGGCAGAATATCGTCTGGAGGATAAACTACACATCTCTTCACGGTCTATATCAGAGAGATGGGACGTCAGATAATTGTTACCTCGGTCTCTCAGAGGAGGTTGAGGACCTGACTCCATTCCCAGGAACTTAGGGTCAGCTGGAAATTGTTCCCATTTTCTAACTGTAGGGGAAGTTAACCTTTCACTACAGGAGGAGTGTGAATCGGAATAACCAGAATCACATTGGCTTAATGACTGTGGTGGGGAAAGACAACCCGATTTAAGCCTTAGCAGTTCTTCTTTGTGTGCACAAAGATCGGACTCTGCTGAGTGCAGGTCTGCTAAGTAGCGCATAGCTTTCTTATTGGCCATTTGTACCTCATGGAGGAGACAAGCAGTTTGCGCTTTAAGGGACTCTACCTCCTTTTCTAAGGCTGCTTTGCTCTGAGAGGCAAGGCTGGATTGCCTGTGGAAGTTCAGAAGCAAACATCTTAACAATGGGCCTTTGGATGCAGTCTGTGCATCACACCTGTCCTTCAGTAGAGAATCTATCTCATCCCTGCACTCACTGAAATTCAACTTGTTAATGAATTCAGGGTAGCCTGGGTTTAGGCTCTGTGCAAGGGAGGAAATGAATTGCTCTACACAGGGGTTCTCCATTGTTATATGGGATAGAGGTGAGGTGTCAAAAACAACAACAAAGCAATGGGGTTAGCAATGCTATGCTAAGTAGCTATGTAGCTTCTAAGAGAGAGGCTAGAACGGTAGCTATGGCACCATCTAGTGGCTCTAGTGGGCACAACAAATTTGGTAACAGTAAATGCAAATTTACTCACCAAAACTCAACATGCAGTAACTGAAATGCAGGGCAGTGACAGTTAGAGGCGTGATTCTTAAAGTTAACTTGGGCTGTAACACGTGTTAGTGGCAGCTAAGTATATAACTTATATTTCACAGGGCTGGTAGCACACTGTGGCTCTATCTCAGACTCCTTATCTTACTCAGGCTGAAATGCATGGCAGTAACAGCTGGCACAAGTTCTTTCACACAGGGCCGGTGGCACGCTGTGGTTTAATTCAACAGGGGAGCACTTAAATTAACAGGAAACAGCTTGACTGGATTGCATTGAATACGTGGTATTCGAATGCAGAAATTCTTACAACTACGAAAAGTAGGTTCAACTTGAATTAGCTAGCAGCAAAAGCAACTCTTAATGTAGCACAATGGGACTGAAAACGGTTGTTATTAATAACGAATTATTAATAATTTATCAATTTATGAATTTCATAAATTATCACCACACTGCACCTGTTTGTAAGTACAACTGGACATCTACTCCTGTGGTAGACTAGTGGGACTGAACGTTAAGACTTCTGGCAAGTCTAAAAGTTGTTCAAAAATATTTTTGGCTTTGGCCAAAATTATGCTGAAATTAATATTGCACAATTATAAATAATTGCCAACAGTACTCTGCCTCACACGGGGCACCATTTGTTGGGCCTGGTACTAAGGCACTCAGTATTGGGGTTTGGCTATCATGAATAATTAATAATTATCAAAAATAATTATTTATTATTAAATAATTGGATCTGAATTACTAGATCACCTCGGGGCACCACCCTTCTAGGAAGGGAAAAGATAGCCAATTAATCAAAACAGTCTCATAAATTATACTAAATTGTCAATTTGGAGTTCGGATTAATAATTAACTTAATAACTATAACCAAAATTACCACGTTAACAACTAGTTACAGTTGAAGGAATTTGGAGTTCTTGGCAGTGTAGAGGTTGGCAATATTCACTCTTGTGCAACATTAAACAGACAGGTATGTTTAAAAGACATTTATTAACAAGAATAAAAGTAAACATACAAGCTAACTACAGTGTACTCAATACGTGTGTGTGTGTGTGTGTGTGTGTGTGTGTGTGTGTGTGTGTGTGTGAGCCAAAATGGCCGCTGGTTGTGTGTGAGCCAAAATGGCCGCCGGTTGTGGGCGTGCCAAGATGGCCGCCGGTTGTGGGCGTGTCAAGATGGCCGCTGGGCCTTGAGGTCTTGAACACAAAGGAAACAAGATGGCTGCTGAGTGGGGACACTCATGTGCCGTGTGCTGGCCAAATGCCTTGGTGGAATGTGATAAGAGGTGCCAGGTTAGAGAAAGGATGGTTAGTTTAGCATGCAAGCATAATCTAAACTAACATCAAATCACTATACTAAACACTCAATAAAACAAATATCACATCAAATCAAAGTTTAAGTTCTATGCTTTGCTTAGCTTAACTAGGCCCAGGTCATACTACCAGATTTGGTGGAAAGTCAATTTCTGGTGTGTTGCTCCTTTAGCTGGCAGTTCCTGATGGAAAGCCAAACCGGGAAAAGTTGAAGTCCTTGCTGTGTTTTCCTGGTGGCAAACGGAGGGAAACTGGCCGCTCCTTGAAGTCCTTTGAAGTGGCTTGTTAGCAGCTCGGTGCTAACTAGCCGTGTGGCTCCTGTCCTTTGAGAGTTTAGCCTGCAAAACCTTTGGTTTGTTGGCTAAAGAGCTGGTGTAGATTCCTCAGCAGGAACTCGCTTCGCTGCTGTATGGAGAACAGGCCTGCAAGTAGTTGCTCTTTGTTAGCAGACTACCTGGCGCCCAGCTGCAGCTTAGCAGCTGGGGGTCTCCACCGGGGAGGTGTGGAGTGGAGGAGAAGAGGTAAGAGAATAAGAGAGAGAACAAAGGCCAAACGGTGCATTTTATATGACCTGATGACCTCATAGGTCACATGCCACTGTCAGCCAGTGAACTGCTTGGTCAGTTTTTCACACCTGGAGGATTGTGGGTAATAGAGTTTTTCCAGGGCTCCTTTGTTCCCAAGACAAAAGCAGCCATGTGGTTACCTGATTATGCACCACCAGGTTCAGATCCCAACAGTACCGAGTTCGACCGTTCTCTGGTATTTGTTTTCATGCATTCTACAATCTCCTTAAAAGAGAAAGCAGAGAAAATGTTTTCTCTGCTTGATGCATGCCAATGATTTGACCCTTCTCAAACAGACGACCACAGGATGTGTCTTTAGACATGGTTGTTGAAGAAACGAGAAGCTACTCAAGGTGAAGGTGCAGTGTATTTACAGTATGTCTCCTGGAAGTCTTTTTTTTTATTATATATGTATACTTGAAAATTTTGATATATATATACTCTGTTTTGAATTAACAGAGTATATCCTGATTTTAAATATTACAGCATTTCCTCTTGTAGTTTTTATACAGGGTACCCCCTGGTAGGTATTTCTACAGTGCATATCCTTGCATGTATGTTTTTTTATTTTTTTTTTTTTTTTTTTACTGTGTATCACCAAGTTTTCATTTTAGTTAGTGTATCTCTTGGTTGTATATTTTGTAGTATTGCAGTATTCTTTCCTGCAGTATTTATCCTGTAATCAAGTTTTACAGTGTATTCCTCATCATTTATTTACAGTGTATCTTTTTTTTCAAGTGAATCTCCTCGTAGCCTGTTTTATAGTGTATCTCCTACATTTGAGTTTTGGAGTGTGCTCCCTAGATGTTATTATTACAGTATATCTTATATGTATTATCTTAATTTTTGCAGTGTACCTCCCTTTCGTCATTGTTTTACAGCCTATCACCTGGCAGTCATTTTTATGGTGAGTCCGTGCTTGTCATTTGTTTTACAGTGCAGGTTCTCAAATATTTTACAGCTGCATCTCCTGGCAGTCATTATTCACAGTGTATTTTCTGGCAATTATGTTTTTTTTTTTTTGTTTGTTTGTTTTTTTTACCATGGCTGTAACATGTTTTCAGTGTATTTCTACAGTGTATCTACTTTTTAAGGTTTTCATTTGTAACAGTGACAAAACTGAGGTTCTTCTCATTGGTTCTAAATCCACCCTCTCCAAAGCTAACAGTTTCACCATCACCATTGACAACTCCTCTGTCTCCCCCTCCCCTCAAGTCAAGAGTTTGGGTGTCGTCCTGGACGGCACTCTGTCTTTCCACTCTCACATTAATAACATTACCCGGTCTGCATATTTCCATCTCCGCAACATCAACCGTCTCCGCCAGTCCCTCACCGCCGACAACACCGCCATCCTGGTCCATTCCCTCGTCACCTCCCGCCTGGATTACTGCAACTCACTTCTCACTGGTCTCCCCCTCAAGTCCCTCCGTAAACTACAGCTTGTGCAAAATGCTGCTGCCCGGATTATCACCAGGACCCCTTCTTCTCATCACATCACCCCTATTCTCCAGCAGCTTCACTGGCTTCCCATCACCCACCGCATCACCTATAAAATTCTGCTCTTAACATTCAAAGCCCTCCACAACCTCGCCCCTCCTTATCTGACAGAACTTCTCCACGTCAACACACCCAGCCGGACTCTTAGATCATCTTCATCCATCAGCCTCACCATCCCTCCTGCCCGCATGACCACCATGGGGTCCAGAGCCTTCAGCCGTTCCGCCCCCCGCCTCTGGAATTCCCTTCCACCCATCATCCGCAACATCGACACTTTGGCAATTTTCAAATCTCATCTCAAAACCCACCTTTTTCTCCAATCATACCCTCCTTGACTGTCACTCTCTCCAGATTTTTAATTTTTAAACCAAATCTTTTATCTCTTTGTTGTATCTTTTAGTGTATTATAGTTTGTTAAATGCTTTTGATTTCTGTAATGTATTTTAAACTCTGTTTTACCTGTACGGTGACCTTGGGTGTTCTGAAAGGCGCCTAGAAATAAAATGTATTATTATTATTATTATTAATGTCTGCTTGTCTGCTTTTTTTTTTTTTTTTAAACAGCGCGTGTAGCTGCAGTTCTTCTTGTTGACCACCAGAGGGCAGCGAACACATCATACAGTCTCAGTGTAATAAGTTGTGGACAGTTGTAGTTACTGACAGTGACCACTGGAGGGCAGTGATCATCCATGCTTCTGTGTTTGGATCAGCTTAATTAAACCAACGTCTTTTTGGGGACATGTTGCATGCTGTCCCCAAATAGACTCAACAAACTGATCCTGAAGGCCAGAAATGTTGTAGAGGTGGAGCTGGACTCTTTGAGCACAGTGTCAGAGAGGAGGATGTTGGTAAGAGTGGAGACCATCCTGGTCTGAGGAGAACCTTCAGTAACATACTCATCCTATAGGAGCTCAGTCCTGCCTGTGGCCATCAGACTTTATAAATCCTCCCACTGAGTTTTTGGTCTCTCAACACTTCACTCTTTATTTGTAACCTCCACCTCTATATATTGTAAATAATTGAGCAATATTTGTTTTTTCATGCATCTTATTTTTTATATTTGTACTTTTTATTATTTTGTTTTTGACTCTGTCATCTTGCGGACTCTTGCGGAGTCTCTTTATGGGAGCAACAGCAACAAAACAATTTCCTTGAAGGATCAATAAAGTATTCTGATTCTGCAGTTCATCATGTCTTCACCAGAGGGAGACAAACCTCCACCTGTAAATGTGTTGCTGTGGTTTGAAAAGCTTTTACTGAAGGTCACAGTTGAATGATAAAAAAACAAACAAACAACAACAACAAAAAAACGTAGTTTAAACCATTTTTCTTATTATTGAGAACATTCATCAAAGTTTAGATAAAGTTTAACATCTGACTCCTTCAGTGGATTAAAGGTTGAGGACTTGGGCTAACAGCTGTGTTGAGGCTAAACAAAACAAATAATAATAATAAAAAACTTCATTCAGTTTGAGCAAAAAAATGATTTTAGAAACAGAACTACAAGAAGCTTTTCCTCCATCGAAGCTCTCAGCAGGAACCTTTGTTCCAGGAAGATTAGCACTAAATACATTTTTGAACGATACCAGCGTGACGTCTTCCTAGCTAACAGTAGCTCTTAATAGCTTCCCAACTAAAGCTAATAGTAGCTCTTCCTAGCTTCTCAGCTAATAGTAGCTCTTCCTAACTTCCCAGCTAAAGCTAATAATGGCTCTTCTTAGCTTCCTAGCTAATTGTAACTCTTCCTAGCTTTCTATCCTCCTAGCTACTGGTAGCTCTTCTTAGCTTCCTAGCTAACAGCAGCTCTCCCTGTTTCCTGTTTAATGATGAACACAGACTACTTCCACCTGGTATAAAGAGTTATTTCCTCTCAGGTGTAGAGTGTTACCTATGAACCAGAGTTTCTGATCTTTGTGTGTTTGTAACTCTGCTGCAGCAACCTTAAAACACAAGTTGTTTGTCGTCAGTTTTTATCTGTGCAGGAAATAAGTGAACAGTAGCAGCGCTCCCTGCGTCGTTAGCGGCTCAATTAAAAATATTTCACCGGTGATTTGTTCTCCAGCGCGGCGCTGGATCGTCATAGAAACTAATGAAACCTCTTCAGAGGCAGCGCTGTGGTTTCACCCAGACTCCCCGGTCTAATTCACTCAGTCATTCTGCTTTTTATTGTTCAGGAGGGAAATTTGGTTTTTAGAGTTGGACCACACACAGAATACTAGAGAGAGAATCAGCGGTGGTGAAGAGCAGATGGGGAGCGTAGAGCAATAATATGAAATAGAAAGTATTAGAGTCAGTAAAGGCTCCATCAGCTAGACGTAGAGATGGAGGCGAACACTTGCAGCTCTGCTTTCCTTTATTAAACAACACACATTGTCTCAGTCTTCACAGACAGAGGCCTCCAAGGTAAAAAGGACATTTCATAAATAAAGTTGACCTCTGACCTCTGTTTGCTGTTGGACGTCAACACGACAGGGTTGAAATAGTTAAAGGCGCCGAAGTGGAACCTGCAAACCAGCGTCTCCCCAGAGTTTTGTTTTTCATTTCTGTTAAACGGATCTGATTTTGTTTATTTAATATTTCTCGTCTTAATCGCCGCCTAGCAGATTAATGCAGCCTTTATTCAGACCTGGAGCGCTCATGAATTATTATTATTATGAAAGTTGGTCCCGGCAGATAAACATTTAGATGAGATACGTTTATTACTTTGTCCTCGTGAAGTCAAATTTGACGTTTAAGAGTTTTTATGTTTAGGCTACACTGATAAAAAAAAAAAAACTAACGGTGTCCTTTTATAGGTTTATTACCAAGAAAACAAATTTTAAAATGTTGATGACTCATCCTGCACTAAGGGGCTTGTACTAATTTTGCATCAGATGAAACACTTTTTCAAGCCCCTCCCCCTGCGTCTCTTTTTAACTGTCTGCTTTCTTGGCTAGAGTGTGTGTGGGCGGAGCCTGCTCAGGCCACTGGAGCTGACCAATGCTGGCAGAGCTTTTTTGGGGGAGGGGCATGTCCATCTTAGCTTCCTGATTTTACAGGAAACATGTAAATATGTTCAAGCTCACTTTTGACCAGACAGTTTAAATAATCGGTTATTAATTTTTTTTTAAGTTGCTGAAGTTCATCAATGATATTCTCTGACTTGAAGGATGGTCCGGAACTAAGACGTGTTCATACGTGGTCATTAAGTTAATTCATTAACATGTTTACAAGTTCATGAGATGTAATTGTATGGACGCTAACAAATAAATTAGCCTGTTCCACACCGTGTTAGCTAGCGTCTGTGACATACCTACACGGTAACATTTACATTATACGGTAACTGGCTAGCTAGCTGCATTCATGAAAGTAGGAAGCTAGCCAAATTAAAGTTGAGCACAATATATTGCTATCAACATAACTTAGCTTGTTAGCTATATATTTGAAGTTATTTCCCACTAACTCCTTGGCTAATGCTAATCCTCATCATTACATGTTTTGTTTTTCTTATCAGTTAGAGACACTGGGACTGATGCTGCCTTCAGATGGAAGACGTGAACTTGTGGTTACAACAGAAGAAGACGTGTGGACAAAATTCTTGGAGTTTGTACAGTAACAAGCTAGCTAGCCTCTGCATCTGTGAAAGAAGCAAGCTAACCACATTAAAGCAAAGTACAGTGTATTGCTTGCTTGCTAGCTAGCTAGTTAGAGCTGGTTTGGTCCCACTGATGCTTAGTTGTATCAACTTTACTTGAATGTGTTTCTGCACTCTAGAGTACTACATAACATTTACTTTTTACAGTAACTAGCTAGCTAGCTAGATATCTGTCATCATCACAGTTCTCTGGATGTCACCATGGTCGACACAAGGTCGCTGATCGTCTCTTCCTGTGTGTGGACTAAGGTTTCTTAGTTAGCACACTATTCCAGTATATGAACCGTCCATCCACCTCCAACCTTTCTGAAAACTCGTCACAACTCATGAACTCCTAAAAAATTCACTTACAATGTTGTGAATAACACAAGAGGGCGGCGTTCTTATGGAGGCAGCACATTATTCTGATAAGATGGCCCAGATGTGGAGTGGTTTAAAGCTGTGACTGGAATCAAATCACCTGTCCAAGGTCCACCATTGGTCCATCATAGGTCCTCCATGTTGTCATAGTTGATGCTTTGATTAGTTGTCCATGTTGTCTTTGTGTGTTCTGGCTGTAAACGGACATTTTCTGCAGTATCCCCCCATACGGCTGGCTGCTCCTGTTACAGCTAGGTAAGCGTGCTGTTATTTTTTATGGTGACTGATAGCTAATAAAGCTAGCAGGTTAACCTTCCTGCCTGCGTCTCAGTGGGGTTTTATCCTGCTGCTGTTCATCTAACAGCTGGAGAGAAAAGAGATGTGGAGACTCAGTGGATGCAGCCCCACTGTGAAACGCCGTCGCTGGCTTGAGTCACAACAACACACAGATAAATCCACAGATAGACGGCGTTAAAGCCTGTGGCGTCCGGTCTGAAGGGGACCCATAACCTTGGATGAGGGGAATAGAAAGTGTGTGTCTCTGCGAAAAAAAAGTGTGTTTGTGTGTGTGTGTGTGTTTGTGTGGTAATGAGCGAGTGGGTGGGTGCAGAAAAGGAAGTGGCGGAGAAGGTAGAAGTAAAGACAGAACAACAGAAAGCAACAGAGACGCTTGAGAGAAGAGGAAGAAGAGACGAGGACTATAAAGAAGAAGAGAGAAGAGAGGAAGAGGAGACGGGAGAGAAGGAACGAGGTGAGGAAGATGAAAACTTTTCGACTTGTCTTTAGATGAACAGGTGGGTGAATGCAAAGACACGTTAGACCAGCTGATTCTAGATCACTGTGAAATGTTTGTAAAAATACTGAAGCAGGTTACACTGTAAAAAGTTTTTAAAAAGTCTGGAGTCCTAATAGTTGTCATTTTTAACTCTGTTGAGTCATTTATCAACAAATCACTCATTGATTTTCACAAATGTTTTTCTACCAGACTGTTTTTCTACCAAAGTGATTCAGATATTAGTTGCACGGAAACATTGTCTCCATGCTGCAGAATGAAAACCTCAATTACAGCTACTATAGAGTACTAATTACTACATTTACTACATGAATTATATTATGAATGACAACAGAGCACGACTGACGGGTGATGAGTTAATATTATAGAACAGGAACATTTCAAGAATAATTCTCATTTTTTCTGTTTTTACACAGAGCTCAAATATTCAAATGTTTTGATCGTGGTGTTTATTTTTGACAAAAGCCCGACGTGGAACCTGACATATGTAGTTTATTGAGTTGAGTTCAGTGAGAATGAACAAACTTGAATGTTGGAGAAACAAAAACACGTGACTTCACCTCCACCTGAGGTCTTCCACATTTTAGACCGAACGGTTTGAAAGAGGACGGACGTCTCTCTGGACGTTAATGGTTGGGTAGAGTACGATTCATTGGAGAATGGATCACAACAGATTCCTCCAAGTCCCGGTCATCTACAGACTCTGGTCGTGACAACATCCACAGACGTTACTCCCCGACCCCCCCAACCAGACATTTAGAGGTCTTGGATGAAACGTCTCCTAGAAACGTCTTTGTTGGACCTGGATGACTGATTCTCTGCAGGTTTATTAATTTAGAAGCTTTTGATCTTCCATTAAAAGCCATTTTACTGTGCATTAGAAACGGAATATACTGACGAAAGGAATTCAGAAGTGAAGACTCTGATGAAACGTCTTCAGTCCAGTTGTCTTAGTTTCTGCTTTTTTTTTTTTTCGATGAACTTTGACCTGTGTATCTGAGTGTATCTACAGTATGGTGTTTGTGTTTTATCTCTACGGCTAACCTTGTTGATGACGGTGCTAAGCTAGTGCTGTTAGCGAGAGGTCGCCCTGCGTACCTGTAAAGGCCTCTTTGTCGTCGTCGCTCGGTTTAAGCAGCGTTACTGACGGACGGCTGAAGAGCTGTGTGGAGGTGTGAGTCTGATTCACTGCTCGTATAAAAAGCTTCATATTTTTGATTCATTTATTATTTTTGATGTGAGCGCCGTGGTAATAAATAGCGGAAAGTTTGTGCTGTCACATCGCTGTGAATGACTGTGTGTTGTTGGTAGCAGCGCCATGAATGATTCATGAGCAGCTGCTGTTGGTGTGTTAATAATCAACGCCTGGAGCATCTCTCTTCCTCTCTATCTATCTCTCTATCTCTCTGACTCATTCTCTCTCTTCCCCCAGGTTTCTCTCGGTTTCTGCCTCTCTACCTGAACACCTTGAATCGAGCCACTAACGGCCAGAAAAACAGGACATGTCTGTTCCTGCTGCTTCTCCTTCTCCTCCTCCTCCTCCTCCTCCTCCTGCCTTTCTCTGCTTCACTATCACTTTCTCTCTTTCTCTCTCTTGTTCACTTGTTTCTTCTTGCCCCGGGTTTGTCAGTAAGTCATCGGTTTAACTCGAGGAAGGGTTAGAAAGAGACGGGAACAAACTCCCCTCCTGGTAGTTTGCTGCTGGTAGTTGTTCAGTCATGTTCTGGAGGAGGAAGCAGCAGGAGCTTCACTGAGAAACAACCGGTAAGCCTGATCCAGATGTTTAGTACGAACACGTACTTTTAATCTGATCTCCTGAAAACCTTTCTCCTTCATTATAAGTGTCACAGCTCGCAGAGATTAAGTTATTAATGATTAAAATGATTATTTGATTTAGAGGCTGCAGCCCCCTACAGGCGTCTGGACGCGAGAACCTTCTCAGACATCTGTTGCAATAAGAGAGGTTTCATCATGTGTGGTGGTTAGCGCCGACGGCTTCCTCTGCAGAGTCTGCATGATCTCTGGTGAACTGACCGGAGGTGTGAGTGTGGACGTTCGTTTGTCTTTCTGTGGTTCGACTGGAGCTGGATGTCAGTGAGCTGCCCTTTGACCTCTAACAGAAAATGTAGAGTCGGTCAAATCTCAAATTCACTTTTAGTCTGACGCTTACACGGAGCTCTGCGTGGTTTAGTATTATAACTTGTGAAAAATAACAAATCCTCGCTGCTGTTGACTTGTATAAACCTGTATAACGTGTCGTGGATGAAGTTGGGTCCAGATACAGTAAAATAAGCTGCAGACACTGAGTTTAGCGGCCTTCCCTCTCCTCGGTGAGGAGAACGTAAGAAGTTCTGCTGCCTCACACGGTTGGTTAGAAAGAACCACCAACATGCAGATCAAAAGCTGTGCCAATATCCTGTTTCACAAATGATGCTAATGTGCTAATTCTGTGGCCCTAGCGTGGGTCGCAACCACCGCGTTTCCTCTGATGAGTGTCAAACACAAGAGAAGGTGATCTCACGTCGCAGTTTGAATTTTGCAAAAAAAAGGCCCCAGACCTCTGATGGAGGGATCGATCCAACGTCTCAGTGTTCGCTGTGAATCACACGGAGCTCAGACTTGATGAACGACAGGTGGGACTACGTCTGCAGAAGAAGAAGACACAGTAACAGGAAATCATTAAAACAGAAAAATAATAAAGAATTCATGATTATTTCTTTCTCCTTGTTTCCCCAAATCTGTACGTCAGAGAGCAAAATTAGCATGATGCTAACGCAACAGACTGGATTACACATCCCTCAGGATGGATTTGAACATCTGACAATCCCATTAGCCTGAGCTACACTATGTGCTAAATGCTAACTGGCTTGCATGCTAACCATACATAAAGACGGATGAATCCCTTCCTGAAGCTCAGCTTTGTCTCCATCTTTGTCTGACTCCATCTAAGCCTCTGGAGCTGAGGCTAAAGACAGCTAGTGACCTGTGAGGACACCCACCTGTCACTCAATGCAGCCACGCCCCTTAACTCTGCAGAACTTTAATCCTTGATGTCACTTAAACAAGTGAGTTCTATAAAAAAAAATCATCATGAATGGAGGAATTAGCTCTCAGAAGAACTCAACAGAGACCAGAGCGGATGCTAACGATGATGCTAATCGTGACACCAATGGTGATGTGATGGTGATTCTGCAGATCTTTGCAGGAGCAGAATCGGAGACTCTGGAACAACTTTCCTCCACAAAGCTTCCAGGCCAACCTGAATGATGCTAACATGTTAAACTACAACAGTACGGATGCATAAATGAATGTCTCATGAAGATAATATCTACTGTTAAATTTCACTGTTGCCACTCAGGGTTAGTTGGAGAGAGTTCATCCCTGGACAGTTGTGTTGCTATTCTTGTCTAAATGTCTCTGAGTTGGAGCAGAGCTCAGTTCTCACATGAAAACAAGAACAGACAGGAACATGAACCGTCCGTGTTGAGTCCACTTCATTAAATTCAAATCAAGAGTAGTGATAAGTCAGTGTGGACTTGATGTTTGAGTCAGCTGACTGTGTTGGGTAAGTGTGGGTGTACTGACTTCCTGCTATGAGGAAACCGTCTTCCGATGAAGACACACTGAAACGTTTCAGATCTAAACCGATGTGGGAACACACTCGTAATGAGAAGCACACACACACTTCACTTGTTGTCACTTCAGCAGTGTTCAGGCAGGTCGAGTGTTTTCAGGCTGCGTCCGTTCGTTCTGCCTGTCGCCTTCCCCATGACAGATCTGTGGCGTGTGACGGCACCGCTGATAAGTTATTACAATAACAAACCGATTCAGAAGTGACGTGTGGGGTCTGAGCTTCCAGGTCGACGCAAACCTGAAAATCAAGACAAGAGAAACCAGATAAAAGAACAGAATGGTGAGTGCAATCAAAATGTTTTTATTTACTCTCTGAGAACTGAGCAGGACTGACGGCATCAGGCAGGAAATGGACCACTGAACCAAAACTAGGAGATAAAAGAGGCTAAAAGGAGCTAAATGGAGCTGCAGCACTTTTTTTTGAATGAGAATCTTTTTAATTTTACACGTTCATGTGATGCAGTTATAAGTAAGGAGGAGCACGGGGTGGATGGATGGGTCAACATAACACCAGAGAGGGTGATCAAGGCAGAACAATAACCTAGATACGATTCTTATTGAGGCAAAAGGAGGAAACTGAGTTGATGATCTACATAGAAAGATGTGGAGGAATGTCCTGGTTTAAATGAGATGAAACAACACTGCATCATTCCAGCATCAGAGCCTCATCCCTCCATCAAACATGGGGGTGCTAATGTCCTGGTTTGGGCCTGTTCTGCTGCATCTGGACCAGGACGGCTTGTCCTCATTGATGGACCACTGAATTCTGAATTCTACCAGTGAACTCTAAAAGAAAATGTCAGGACATCTGTCCATGAGCTGAATGTGAAGAGAAACTGGGTCATGCAGCAAGACAACGAGCCCAAGAACACAAGTGGTTCTACAAAAGAACGGTTAAAGAAGAACAAGATGAATGTTTAGGAACGGCCAAGTCAAAGTCCTGACCTTAATCCAATAGAAATGTTGTGGAAGGACCTGAAGCAAGCAGTTGATGTGAGGAAACCCACCAACATCTCAGAACTGAAGTGGTTCTGTTCTGAGGAATGGGCTAAAATTCCTCCAAGCTGCTGTAGACCACTGATCAGCTGTTACCAGAAACATTCAGTTACAAGGAGGTCACAGCAGATACTGGACACAAGGAGGACATGATATGAATAAATGCACAGTATTTGTTTTCCATTTGTTTGGGTTTTCTTTGTCTACTTTCTGGATTAAATCAGGTTTCCAGTCACTGATCCATGCTAGCAGTGTGGTGCTGTGGATGGCACTGATGGTTGGTCTGCCACCACTTTGCTCTAATGAAATTTGCTTCAGTCATTCATGTTCCTCTCAGGATTAACTAGAATAACTCTGGAGGACCTGTAGCATTCCCATCTGCCTCTGCCACTAATCTATTTTTTTTTCTTGTGGCGCACAGCTTTTTACAGTCCACTGTTGTGTTTCTCGAGGCCATAGATTTCATGGCGGGAGCAAAGGAGGAAGTCGGTTAAATTTCAAGCCACAAAGTCAGTTGTAGGGAGGAGGTGGGGGCGACGGATGGGTTGCAAAACACTGGACTTTAACAGGAGAGTGCTGTAGTATCATTTAACCACTCCATAACTCCATTCATTGTTGTAACCCTGAGGACAAAGGACTGTCTTTGTGAACTCAAAGACATGATTTTTACCATCAACATGTTGTAAAATAGTTTTGGGCTGTTTATCTCCCGTGAGTCAGATTCAGGGCAGATTGGACGCCTTGATGCTTTTCTTATTGCTCTCTGCAACAACAGATCAGGCTTCCTGTGTTGCTGTGACCTCGACTTGTATTGCAGATTTGGTCTAAACTGTTTTAATCAGCAAATGTCTTCAGTCTCAGTCTGTCAGCGTCAACCCAAACTGGACCCGATCAGAATCATGAGAGACAGGATCTGAGGTGGACTTGAGAGACACCAACAGAGAGAGAACACAAACGCTGGCAGCAGCAGCAGCAGCAGCAGCAGCATTAGCTCTGTTCATTTAATCAAAAGCTGCAGTGGAAAAAACTATTCAATGATGTGTAAAGATTTTTGGATGATTTGCATAATTAAGTAGCTGAACTCTCCTCAAAACCCCATTTTCTGCAGTGGTGCTTGTGGCAAGCCACGGTGTAAAAAGAGACCCTGCCCGCCCCCAAACAACCAGTATTACGATGACATGAATTCTCAGTTAGTGTTGTTTTCACACTTGTGTGAGCTTTGACGAGCATTTACGCCTTCGCTGTGTCCGATTACTTTTAGCACAAAGAATCTGAAACCGGCTTCGATAGATCGTCAGTAGAGGTCGTAGAGTTTGACGCTCTGACTAATAGATTCCAGAGAAGATCCTTCAAAAAGTCAATAAAATGACAACTAGGGTTTTCTGCAAATTTTATATTCTTATTTCATTCTTCATCTGGGATCCTGAGTCTAATAAACTTGTTGCACATACTTCAGGTGCTGCTGGAGTCTCCACCTTTCTTCCATTTCTTTTCCTTCTCCATGGACCTTGGCAGCAGATCATGTTGCACCAGAAACACAATGATCTCTTAGATCTGCCTGGAGCTCATTGCAAGTTTAGGTTATTAGTTTATTTTTTATGCTTTCTCTCTGTTCTTATGTTTGCAGAAGGAAACCTGCTGAGAGTCAGTGTTGAACTTTGTGGTACAATTTAGATTTTGGACACAGCTGTGGTTTAATGTACAGGTTTTGTTTTGACAGTAGATGTTGGGGAGTTCCTTTTATTTTAGTGCAGAAGTTTGTTGATTTCAGCAGCTCAACGTTACCCGAACATCAGCGTCAAGTTCACCAACCCACAAAATTGTCGTGGGGAAACTGCAGTTTTGGAGTCCCACCGTTTGGGATTCATTCTGCTCTGGTGAAAATCTGCTGGACAAGTCGAACTGTTTAGCCTTCGATTGGGTTATGAAGATCACAACAGCACAGAGGAGAAACAGCCTCACCATCCATAACGGGAAAACAAAAGTCCTCAAGGTCAACACAGCATACGGAGATCCAGTGACTCTGGAGGGAACAACACTTGAGGAAGTTAAAGCCTTTCTATACTTAGGCAGTGTCATGGCCAGTCAGGGTGGCATGGATGCAGACATCGGAGCCAGAATCAAAAGCCGCGTTCATCCAACTCAAGAACATCTGGAGCTCTAAGGAAATCAGCCAGCGGACCAAGCTCAGACTCTTCAGCACTAAGATCAAGCTGGTACTACTGTACAGATCAGAGACCTGGAGGACAACCACGACCACAACGATGAAGGTACAAACGTTCATCAACAGCTGGCCAGACACTGTAACTAATAAAGATCTCTGGTGGAAAGCTGGTCTACCACCAGTTGAGGAGGAGATCAAGAGAAGAAGGTGGGGATGGATCGGCATCATGTGACAAGCTCTCAAGACAAAAGAAAGAGAGGCCCAAGAACACCAGGCGCTGGGAGCTCAAGCAGTGTGGCTTGACATGGAAACAGCTGAAGGCCCAGGATAGAGGACTCTGGTGGACTGTGATCCACTGCAGAGCGCTAGGCAAGAGAAGAAGTTGAATTGTTTGGGGGCGGGGCTTCATGTGGTGATGGACAGTAGTCGTACACGTCATCTGAGAGACGTGGAGGTGAATTAGTTCACGACTAAATGTCTCTGATTGGAGAAGTGAGATGTTCAGATATCACTGTGTAGGATGAACAGCTAACAGTGATCTCTCTAGAAGCATACAACACATAGTTTGTTGCTCTGTGATTGGTTGCTCTCTGCCCCATAATGAAACCTAAACATGACGAGATCTACGAGCGTCAGTGTCATGTGTCGACAGCAGCTCTGTGATTGTATGTTGTTGTAAATATTCTGACTCTGTCTCCTGCAGCGTTGTGTAGTGATGAGCAGCTAAGACCAGCTAAGACCAACACAAACACACACACACCACCATGAGTATGTGGGCGGTGCACTCAACCTCGCCTCCAGACGAGGATCCACTGACGCCTCCACCCATGACCACACCCCCTCGAAAAGCCTCAGTACGCCTCCAGGAGAGGTTGGTACACACAGCATACATCCACCCAGACATGTCCAGGATAATATCTGTTCTTTTTATAAAAATATGTATATATTTGCAAATATTTTCTTTCAAAAGTTCCTGCTTCATGACCGTGTTCTTGTTTTATAGGCGGGGCTCTAACTTGTCTCTCCTTTTGGATGTGAGCTCGCTGGGGGCGGAGCCTGTCTGCTCTGTCTCCACCCCTAAGGAGGTGTGGCTTCAGCTGCTTCACACCTCCTCCCGCCCGCTGACCCACGCCCTTCTGCAGGAGGCAGCCGTGGACACCAACACACTGAACGCAGAGTACCAGGTAGTTTATCAATGGATGGAGTCACATGGTTAATAAAACACTGGATGGACACAGTCAAACCATGAACCCTGTCCTAACGAAGGCTGTTAAAACTACTCTGCTCTGTTACCAAGAAATCAGGAAGTGATCAGAAGAAAGAAACTAAATAGTTTTATCCTGCAGAGGGCAGTGATCCGGCCCGTAGCAACAAAAGTCCAAAAACAAGAAGAAGAAGCAGAAACCTGTTATAAACAACACAAGCATGAAAAATATACACATCTAAAAATATAAAAAGTTAGATTTATTTGTGTTAACAAGTGTTAATTATGGAAATCAGTTAAATGTTTTAACATATTGACAGCCCTCACCCTGACATATATGTGATCTGTATTTAGGAACATAGTGAAGTGAAGCCTTCACTGAGTGTGTCCCCAAATCCTCACTAATACGTTTCTGGTTCAAAGAAAAAACTATTTGTTTAATTCTGAGAACATGTTATTTCCAGTTTGTATAAAACAGTTAAATATGTTTATTTTTTGTTGACTAATTAAAAAAAATCAAACTAAAATCACTAGAGAGATAAATAATGAGTTTGTTTTAACGTCCTCCCCGTCCCTGTCCTCTCAACAGAAGATTCCTCCGAACTTCGTGAACACTGCAGAGCTCAACGTCCCGGGACACACGGTGAAGGACAGATATAAGACCATCCTGCCCAGTCAGTGCCTCCCCTGTTCCTCTCTCCTCAGAGCCAACCCTCTCGTCGTTGTCCAGTTCATCACTCTGGTTTGTTTTTACCGTTTAGACCCCGAGACCCGGGTGATCCTCAGGAACCTGGAGGAAGAGCCTGGGCCGGACCACTACATCAACGCCAACTACATCAGGGTCAGTGTAACTCCAGTATCTGCGGGTTTCTGAATCCTGGTGGGTCAGGTGGTCGTGTGTCAGGTCTGAGTGTAGAGACGATTATTTCTGTTTGTCTCCGTGAAGATGAAAATCTAGTGAGGATGTGTTTCTGATGAGTCCTGAGGTTGTGTCCTTCACTTTATATTAAAACACGACGTCTTTCTATAAAAGTCCTACATTAGTTAATATCAACCAAACTGAAAAGTCCTAAGTAAAGACTTAGTGAAGTTATCACCAGTCTGTAAATACTAAGTGGACACATGCGTATTTAAGCTTCATTATCACACAGCTATCTTTATTTTTAATGAACCTGAGACACATTTGTATAAAATAGTCACATAATAACCGAAATAATTAACAAACTTGATGTGTGAACGTCTGATGTGAAGTCCACAGATAAACGTTATCTAAGCTTTTAGAGAACATTTCACTGAGACAAACAGGAAGTTTACCACAGATGACTTTTAAGATTAAGTCGATCTTTTTCCGTATATTCAGTCTAATCCAGTAAACAAGCTTGTTCCAACAGTAATCTAATCTGAGATATGATCTAAAACGGATGGAAATGGAAAACACTGATCAGACGTTAATAAATTCATCTGAGCGTTCGTTGGTGAGAATGGAAAAAATGATTCTGTGATATTTGCATTATTCTGATATTAGCAGTTAAACATGTGGACGCCGCCAACACTAAGGTCTAAACCTCCTGTAAGGTCTGCATCGTACAAACACAGCTCAGGACTATTAACCTCCTATAAACTATAAGCAGCTGAACTCAGAGGTCTGTGTTGCAGTTTTTACTTAATTATTTTAAATATTTTACCGTATTTGTGCACTGTAAAAAGTTGAAAGCGTCCACGTGTCCAGCTTATACAAATATCACAGAGTGTGGTTATTCTTCCATGCTCAATGCTCCGTGGCTTTGGGACGATTCCAATATGGCTGCAAAACATTTATTTATTTATTTATTTAATTTGGAGACGATGCAATGAAATCTAAATTAGAGGAATATAATATCAGGCAGAAAAATGCCCCGGTTAACATTGACTGAGGAAGTTATACTGCATATTAGTGGTTTTGTGCCGCTAAGGTCAAATGTTGTTGATAAAGTAATAACTGGATTTTTACAGAAGGAGAAATAAAAAACTGTATCGTCTGCATAGAGTCAAACTCTGCTGGATTCCCGTGCAGATCCTACCGTCTGTGACTGTAGCTGGAAGTCTTCTCTTTATTTTTCTATTTCAGGTATTTTAGGTTCAGGTGTTAATATCGTTGTGTCATTAAATATAATCTGAATAACTTTTCTTCTTCTGGACAAAATGTGTGACAACCAGGAAACTGTAAAACAGTGAAGTCTGATTCAAGGTTATTATCGTTAACGAAAACGAACAAAATAACGAAAACTAAAATTGA
Organism: Chelon labrosus; assembly: GCF_963514085.1. Taxonomy (NCBI): domain Eukaryota; kingdom Metazoa; phylum Chordata; class Actinopteri; order Mugiliformes; family Mugilidae; genus Chelon; species Chelon labrosus. The sequence continues at coordinate 628,529 of NC_140360.1, forward strand.
AAAAACTATTTCGTTAACTGAAATAAATAAAAACGAGAAAAAAAACATAACTAACTGAAACTGTATTGCGTGTTTAGAAAACGAACTAAAACAAACTGAAATTATAGCTATAATTCCCTTCGTTTTTGTCTCTGTCAATTTAATTATAAGCCTCAACTGGTTGGATTCATATGATCGATTTATTCCGCTCTGGCAGTTTTACGTCACCTGGCAGCAGCAGCAGCACTTTACGGCACCTCACAGTCCGTGACGTCACCTGGCAGCACCTTGGCGGTTGCAGCAAAAGCTGGGAGAAAGCAGCAAAGTCCTGTATGGGACTTTTTCGAATACGACGACGAGAAAGATAAAAGCAAGTGTCTTGTAGTGGAAACAGACTGTGAAGTATGTGGCTTGATTATCAAGGAGAGAAACTCAAAGTCCGTTTAAGAAGCTCGCACAAGGCGGCTAATGTCGAGTACCAAAACAAGCTAGCCTCTGTGAGTCCGCCGCTGCCACCGCCCCCCGAAAGAGAAGGATTAAAGGAATAGTTCACCCAAAAATAAAAAGTCAGTCATTATTAACTCACCCTCATTTTTTAAACGTATCTTTTGATGAACTCACCCTGACCTTTTTGAATCCTGCACCTGACAAATTACCCAAAGTATGAAAAAAACTAAAACTAATAAAAACTTAGCATTTTTGGAAATATAAAAACTAATAAAAACTAGCAAACCCACATTAAAAACTAATTAAAACTAACTGAACTGGAAAAATGAAAAATCCAAAACTATTATAACATTTATTTAGTGTCTTTATTTGTGGTGGTGATGAACAGATGGAATCATTTGACGCATCCTCTCTTATATATCATGTGTTCTGATCACACAGCGTGGCGGCTCTTGTTTTACTGTGATCTGAGCTCTTCTATTGTTTAGCTGCTGATTGAAGGTGTTTAGTGACTGTGAAGCAGGAGCTGATGGCGTGTGCGGTGGCGGCGGCGGCGGCGGCGCTGTCACTCTGCGTGGGCGTCCTCTCGTTTGGCTGAAACAAACAGAAAGTCAGATGTGAGTCGTCGGTTTGTCAGCGTGGGAGTCTGACAACCAGGAAAACCACAGGAAGTGAGGGAGGAAGTGACACGTCCCGACCCCCCTCCCCCTCCCCTCCCCCCCGGCCCACGCATCCCTCACGCTGTGCAGCCTCAGCTCAGAGCGTGTCGTTGTTAATCTGATGTTTTAGCAACATGAAGCTGACCCTCTGATTGGACGGCCTGGTTCGTCCACTTCCTGTCCCCCCACGGGGTCGAGGATGTCGGGTGGTTTCAGAGCTGTGGTCGTAAAATCATCTGATCTAAAACATTATGAATCAGAAACAGGACTGAGCGGGTTTGACTTCTAGAAGGAAGATCAGCTGATCACAAATGAAACCAGCTGAGTCTGAGAAGACAAGTTCCTCTGGTTACTCTCTTTTAAAACAGTTTTTCCTCCTCTTCATCTTTTTTTTGACGTTAGCAACATGTTAGCATTAGCCTGATTATTATTATTACTGTTATTAGCCAGACATCAGCGACCTTTAACCTCTCAGAGATGAGACTGATTGACTCTCAGACAGTAAACTGAACCACTGATCATCTGGCAGGGCTACAGAGGGGCTCCCAGGGCCTATATCGCCACCCAGGGGCCGATGGTGCACACCGTAGGGGACTT
>NC_140360.1:2502710-2522710 GCF_963514085.1 Chelon labrosus
TGCTTCTCTTTCAACAACGGCGACTGAAACTTTCGCCGAAATTTCGCCAAAGACGAGTCGTACAAATGTTTGTATCTCTGAACCTCCTCAGTTAACCTTTCCTCCATGTGTTCCATCTTTATTGATCTAAACCAATCAATTAGAAAGTTGTGCAGATGGAGAAGCAGTCGGAAATACAAAAGAGGAAACACGCTACTACCAAGTGGACCAATCACAGCTCTCGCGCTATGCGTCGCCATTGGCACGTATCTACATTTGTGGTGAGGTATTACCCTTTCTACCTATTGGTACTCAATGCCATGCACCGGAAGCAACTCAGTGTTTTGTTCAAGGACACTTCGGCATGAGGCGTGTTCCGGGGATCGAATCGCTAACCCTCTGGTCTGCTTTCAGCAATGGCGACTGAAACTTTCGCCAAAGACAAGTTAACCGTTCCTCCATGTGTTCCCTCTTTATTGATCCAAAACAATCAATTTGAAATTTGCGGAAACAGCCAGAAATACTAAAGAGGAAACACGCCACTACCTAGCGGACCAATCACAGCTCTTGCTGTCTGTGTCGCCGTGATGCGTAGTTACATTTCTGGGGAGGCGTTAGACGTCAGGCTACAGCGTCTGAGAGTTTCTCTAGAGTTTCAATAACTTAGAATCGGAGGAGAATTGTGCTAGCAATCTCCTCTTCCACTTCCCAGCTTGGGTTAAGGATGCAGACACCCTCTCTAGTTTTAAGGTTAATGCTTTCCTTTAAGGTGACTCAGAAACATTGTGTAGTTGTCTGATATGGGCCTTGGCTGCTGGGGGCGGGGGGTTGCCTGCAGTTCACTAGAGTGCAATTGTGTTAGTTTTAAGCTTTGTTTTAGAAATCACTGTACCAGACTTTATTCATCCTCAAGGGAAATTGCTTGGTCACAGTAGCTCAGTTGCACATAAAAAATACTCTTGAGAACCACAAGTAAAAAGTGAGTAATATCAGTAAAAATCTAGTAAATAAATAAAATAGTATAAGCAAAAATGTACAAAATTAGCATATAAACAAAAAGAGACAGGAGTAAATATATATTATATCTATAGGAGGCAATAATGTGCATTAACATTAAAAACACAGAGTTATCTGTTACAGAAGGACGTAGATAACAGACTCTAGTTGGGATAGCTTTCACCAGTTAGGATCCAAACGTCAACAAGATGACAACACATGTGAAAGTTGAACCAGATTCTCACCGATCCACTCATTACTCATTGTTTCCTACAACAATGTAAACCCTCATTTCAACCCACCTGCACACACTGCATCTGGTGCCCCCCACCAACCCCTCCCCCCCCGGTACCCTTATATTCACCCCTGTCCGTCAGCCCCCAAAACCACCCACTGACTAAAGCTGTGAAGTATCCTGCAACACAGGACAGGAATCAATAAGTGAATTAGACTCTGCTTTCAACTTCCTCTCCAGTCAGCCAGGCCCCCCAAACCAGCTGCCTGGGATAATGGGTCTGCACATGGGGGAGTCTGGGCGTGAGCAGAGGAGGGCCTGAGGACAAAGAGGCTTTAAGGTAGTGTGATATACTGCTGCAGCCCATTATCACTACATACCAGTCCATGTCCTGCAGTATGTGACACAAGGAGGAATGCATTCATATTTCTGACTCCCTTAAAGTGATCAGCTAGGGGCAAGAGGTCAAATTCATTTAAATAATTCAAGTTTATATTTTTAAACTAAATGAAAAATGAATTAATTGCAAAATTCAAGTTTTTTCCCATTCTCTCTAGTGATGTAATGACGTTTCCTTAGAGTCTCTTCACATCAGGCTGTAGAAATGGCAGCTGCAACCGACCAGTGAAGACAATGAAATAAGACCAAATGAAGGGCTTCATCACACATAATTCCGTTTTGCAAGTGTCCAGCATGGAACAGAGCTCGTACAGAGTTTATTAAAATGAAACGTAGCAGCAGCGAGAAAAACCTGTGGTTGTACCTGAAGCTTAAACATAAGCGGCGGGACGGAAGCAGATTCTGATGCTAGCGCCAAACTTTAGCGGACACATTATCCAGTGTCCTCCCGTTTGACAAGACGGACAAGAACCAGTGAAAGGAAGTGTTTGTGTTTTTGTCCATATCGCCCAAGCACCACCTTACAGTAAACGAAGATACTACAAATGCATATTTTCTAGCAGAATCTCAGCAGGGTTTCTGGTTATTCACCACAAAGACACGGTCATTATTTTATTTATTTCTTTAACTTTGGTGACATCTTTGCTGCCAAGCAACGAATACTGCAGATCTTCCCACACATCATTTGTCAAGCAGCGCTGTGACGTCACACGGCTCGTGCTTGACATATTTTTTAATTTGAAAAGAGCACAATATGCACTTTTCAGTACCAGACACAGCCTTTAAAAACAGAATATATATATGTGTGTATGTATATATATGTATATAAAGCTGTATACTTATATGAGCAAGCCTTGCAGAGTCTTCTGGATGAAAGGCCCTGTTCAGATATTTCATTAACGTCCATTCTGGGCAATCTGGTCACAGGTGGCCGGCTTTAAGTATCTGCGTTCACACTTAGCATTAAAACGTGTCGTCCCCAGCCACCACTTGAGATCTGATCTCAGTTTCGTGCTCTGTATGCAAATAAATGGGGGCGCGGTATAGTATTGTACCAGCTGCTGTCTCTAATGGATCTCTACCTACCGCTGGATCAGAACCATCAACAGCTGCTTGTTGACTTGGAGACATGATCCAGATTTTGGAACAAGACGAAAAAACTCTCACATGTTAAGATCTGATTTATTTTAGAGACAAATCTCAGATTAGAACTGAACCCTGGAAGCTTTTGTCCTAAATAACGAGATAAATAACGACACCGGTCATGGTTGAGGGAATAGACTTAACTTCGTTACATCAACAAGATCTGTAATTAACCACATGCTGATACATTTTGATCAATAGAGAAATCACACACAGTATATTCATATTCAATCATTTAATTAGTTAATTCTTGTTTAGATTGATCTATTTTAACAGCTACAAGGAAATAATACACAAGTAGACCACCTCCAAATATGGTCTTAAGGCTCATTTAAAGTACTGCAGGACATAGACGACGTAACCTACGTACGTAGCCTACGTCGGTGTAATCCATTTATACTTGTGCCCTCGTCATTCTGGCTCCCTCTGTAACAACTCCACCCAAACACTAGTGGGCGCTGTGTTTTTTTAATCAGTCGGGTTCATTTTTGTTTCTACTTCCTGTTTCACTTTCAACAACGGCGACTGAAACTTTCACCGAAATTTCAGTGAAGTCGAGTCGTACAAATGTTTGTATCTCTGAACCTTTCCTCCATGTGTTTCATCTTTATTGATCCAAAACAATCAATTCAAAAACGGCAGAGATGGAGAATCAGCCAGAAATACTAAAGAGGAAACACGCTACTACCAAGTGGACCAATCACAGCTCTTGTGGTCTGCGTTGCCAGCTACATTTTTGGGGAGCTGGCCTTGTTGTTTTTTATGTATAACCCTTTCTACCTGTTGGTGCACAGTGCCATGCAATGGGAGCAACTGGGGGTTCAGTATCTTGCTCAAAGACACTTCAGCATGAACCGTTAACCCTCTGGTTTGTGGACAACCCTCTCTACCTACTGAGTGCACGTTAGCTACGGCGCTAGGGTCTGCACATGGTCTCCATATGCTCTGCACTGTTGTCGTAGCTACAGCGTCAAATTTACACAGAAGTCTAAACCGCCTATTAGATTCACACCTGTATTTAAAATGTGCCATATGTTATTGTGATGCCTAGGATAGAAATTAATTGTCTAGAAATTGTAAAACGTCCGAGACATGTAGAATATATCCAACCGTAGTTCTATTTATATATATGAGCCTTTTCCAGAGCAGAACTAAGAATCAAAGTTCCTACTTGTTCTTCTGCCTTTCTGTTTAATATTTGAAAACATTAATGTGTCAGAAAATGAACGGTCTGTCGGGACAATAACTCGTCTCAGCAGACACATCCTGGATCTTTGCTGTCCTCGGCCTCCGCGCCGTCGCCAGGAACACTCATTACTCATTATGTTGTGTTTGTGGCGGCGCCAGGTCTCTCCCTCTGTTTGGCAGCCGACCGCTCGTGTTTGTGCCGCGCTCCTAGCGGGGGTGTGATGTCATATCACAGCGCCACGTTCTGCTGCCACCACGGTGCATCTGCTGTTGATCTTGGTTTAACTGAGGAGCTCCATGCCAAGTCAGGACTGAATTAACCAGATCATCATCACCGTCATCACCGGCGCTAACCGTGGGGATAGTACGTTTGCACGTCACTGTTGTTGGGTAGAAATCTCATCAATGTACACGTTCACTACTTAAGCCAGGATCATACCGCCCAAAATTGCGTTACGTTCTCACATAATGACAATAAAGGATTCTTGATTCTAACCACAGTTATTAAAACTGTAGTATTTTGAAGGTGCAGAGGAAGATGTACTCTTCTCCTTTACTACCAACGAAGATAGTTTACCAACTTTATTTGTTATTTCACCTTATTTGATGATTTATTCTCCAGTTTCTTCGTGTTCTTGTTTCTTCTGTAGCTCGGGGCTGAGCAGCGCTGCACACTGTGGTTTTCGGAGCGCGGAGACAATGAAGAGTGCACGGCACACTTGCACTTTTGTTGTCTTTCATCCTGTCAGTCAACTCGTTTAGTTTTTCAGTCGGCTCTGACTCCACAATGATGAGGTATAAAAGGCTCGGCGAGGCTGACATTTTGCAACACGCCACAACCGCTGATGATATTCTTGTGATCTCTCAAGCAACAAATGCAAAACACGTGGAGCGGAGGCTGTGATAAAACGTCGATCAGCCTGCAGCGAGTGAACAGGTTACTCCGCAGTGAGCTGGTTAGTGGTGAGCATTTCTCTCAAGCTGCGCAAAGCCTGATGTTTTTGAATGCATGAATTATATATGAAGAGAAGTTCTTGAAGGCAGTGGAAAATCATCTTACATCTTCTCCCCTGTCACACCTGTCAGACTTTGCGTTGGCTTTATTTTCTGCAAATAACACGCCGACCAAAACGGCAGAAGTGTCGCTCGTCAAACAACCACGCGGCAATAAATGAAATGTCTGCTCATCACTGCGAGTGTTAGCTAACTCTTTAGCATCATGCAAATTAGTAATCACCCCAAGCTGAGCCTCCATGCTGCTGTGTCTGTCAAGTTCTCTGATCTAACACTTTATATATGTCAGTGTCAGGCCGTGTATTTTCCATCTAGGCCTTCAATGACCTCCAACCTTAATCAAAACACCTCTTAATACGATCATTATGACGCCACTGCTACAGAAACCATCAACATAAAACAGGACGTTGCATCGTAGATGGGTATCTCATATAGAGAGATGAATGAAGCATCAATGTCGACCCAATAAAATGACAAAAATATACATAATAGATGTAAATAGAATTCATTTACTCACCAGAACTTTACAAACTATTTTGAGTTCTCCTCAGAGCCTTTCAACCAAGGGTAGCACTCATAGTTGCTGACCTGAAAGTTTCCCCGGCTGGGTCAGGCTAGCTAGCTCCAGGGTTGGGTGGCCTTTCCTCACAATATCCAGCTTTTCCTTCAAAGTCTGCCATGAAAATGTCTTTCTGAGAAGATCTGCGACCAAATGGATAGCCTCTCCTCCTTCCTCCATGGTGGCTTCAACAAGTAGCTATCAAAACGTTAACGTTGTGCAGCTGGCAGCAGATGAACATGAACCGCTAGCTTAGCTAGGTGAGGACGTGAAAACGCAAGAATACCAACTTGAAATAAATGCGATTGGTTAAAGGAACAGCGTTCATTACGATGTGTTTCAAGCTTCAGCCGCCTGCAGTGACTGAGGTTTTTGTTTTAAATCAGTGTTAATTAATTAGAGAAAAGGCCAAAATGATCCCAAACCAGCTCTCACACCGACTCGCTGCAGGCTGAGTGAATGTGTCACAACTAATGTGACCCCACATGTGCAGTAGTTAACCCGACTGGGTGCCATGCGTATTACACGTAGTTTATTTTGATTCTAAGTAGTAGTCCCCCCCCCCCCCCAAAAAAAACTGCACGAGTTCCTAGTGTGTCAGCAATGTTTTAGCAATGTTTTATTTTAGAAATGAGCTCCATATTTTTACATATTTTTCCATATTTTTAAAGCTTAATGCCAGAGATTGATCCCTGGTAGTTTGTAACGTGCCAGCTCGGCCACACATCTTTCCACCGTTAGAAATTGACTTCTTTCATAAAGCCGTTTCTTTCTCTCCCCACCACGTGTGACCGGATAAATGGTGACGTGCATCTTCTTTTTTTTTTTGCTGTTTACATGTTTGCTCTGGGTGCATGTGCACACAAGATATTCTGAAAGCATGTCAAATTAGCGTGTTGTTAGTACGCTATTATTAACTTTCCCCGTAATTCCCTGGCATATCTGTGTTTGTGCATGTTTGTACTGTATGTACATCCGTGTGTGGAAGCGGCTTCCGTTAACAAGAGTGCATTACTGTGGCGCATGTTTGCACAATTGTATACGTGCGCGGTTTCTGTTTGTGCATTATGTATGCGACATCTGCAATTTGTATGCGTCCGTGCAATTTCAGTGCATGTGTGCGCTTGTTATTTCTTTTCTTTTTTATCTGTAGCGCCTATGTTTATTTGTGAGTGCACATTAGTGATTTTGTGTGTTTGCAGGGGCTGCATATGTTTGTGCACACGTTCAGGAATGCGAGTCATGTGTGCATGTGCGTTGCCCAGATCCGTATCTGTATTCCGTGCGGTTGTTTATCTTCCAAGTCTTGTTGATGGTTTTCGAACGGGTTCCAGAGCTTCTGGCTGTTCTCTCTGTCAGTCCTTTCACATGCAGCCGCCACCCCTATTAACACTTCCATTAATACTACATCACAAATGGAAATCATCCTCTCACCCCGCAGATGCTTTTAGATTTTGATGAGCATTTTTATTTCATTCGACTTCCCGCGAGAGGAGAAGAGAGGAGAGGAGAGGAGAGCAGCGGAACAACTAGTTTTATTGACAGAAGAGAAAATGTGCTGCTGGTTTTTATTTTTATTTTTATCTTCTCCAGCGTTCCTCACTGTTCTCTTAAGCTTACAGTTTCAATCTGAGAAAAATAAGGCTAAAGAGACAGAGAGAAGGCAGGAGAAAGGAAAAGATGATGGTTGGGTTGACAATAAGAGCTGGGGGGGGGTTAGGTGGAGGAAAATAAGTACATATTTGTCTCATTTGCATGCAGGCCTTTCAGCTCCTCAAACTTTCAATCTCTCCAGTTGCGATCCCCACGCGCGTACTTGACAGACAAGAGACGAGCCGCGTGGAATACCAAGTGGTTCTGCATGTTCGACATACAGCCGCGTACAGTATATACATGCACACCGACAGCGTGCGTGCTCGGATCGGCCCCGCAAACCGCCGCGGCGCTCTCTCCCCGGCAATCACACACTTTACACGCACATACATCCTGATTCCATTACCCGGCCGCTTGTCACTCACAAACACTCATATTAACATTCATGCTCACACGTACCTCCCTTCTCAGATAATCACTTGAATGCACAAACATACATGCGTCCGCACATAAACAGATGCAAATTCCCCTTCAGTCTCACAAAAGGCGCACAGATATCACAAGCATAAACTATTCAAACATGAGGCAAGAAGCATTCTGGCGGATAGACGCGAGCATTCGGAGGCCGCTTGTTGTGGATGGACGGCGTTACTTTACTGCATCCACACAAAACAGAGACGCGCATTGTGCTAAATGATTTGTTTCCTCCTCCTCCTACTCTCTGATCCTCATGAATAATACACAGATCTCGGGGGAACTTTTTGCTTCACATAAATAAAAATTTAGATAGAAAATTGCATTATTAATCTGTGGCTTGTGGCTGGGCTTTTTCCTGTAAAGAATTCATACGGCGCTGCAAGTTTACTGCCTTGCAGGAAGGAAGGAAGGCCTAAAGGGCCGACAAGTTACGAGGCGGCGGCTTTCGGCGATGGCGAAGGGAGGCATTTTCCTGTTTATCATTTGCTGCGGACAAGCCCAGCCTTGTCTTAAAGAATATCTAGCCGCCTGACGCTGGCTGGAAGTGTCACATTCTTATTTACATAGAAATGCACGTGTTCTTTTTTTTGTGATTAACCATCAAGACCATAGATAGAGTTGTTATTTTAAAATGAACTTAAAAAAAAAATGGACCTCTGTTCATTTCCTCTTTCAAACTAGCATTTCTTTGAACCGCAGACTTTCCATCATCTTAACCAGACGTCCTTTACTGTAACCATCAGGGCCTCTATTTTAACCTTTTAAACCCTGATGTGCTCTGAAGTAAATCAGAAATTGCTCCAAAACTATCCCGTCTATATGCACGACCCTGGTCTCTATGGATAGGTAGGACTTCAGAGAATTGATTCCCAGTATTAGTAACACTGCGGCTGTTACTATGCCTGATTAATATGTAATAAACTATCATATAAGCATCGTATAGAGCCTATAGAGTATACAATACCTTGATGGCAATGATATCATGCACAGAGATGACACTGAACTCATTCAGCAATTCCCCCTCGTACCAAGCATTTGTAGAAATACCACAAAGAACACGTATTCTACAAAAGTTTTAGTAAGATCAGTGTGTAGTAAGTCTACATTTAGACACTCTGAGAACCGAAATAAACCGAAGTGTCTAATTGTGTTTTTTAACCTCTTGAAAGTCGCTGCAAGAGATGCTGTGCAGACATTTAAAGCTTTGGTCATTTTATTCTACCCTGTATGTCATCAAAGTCTACCATTGTGCACATTATAAAATCGGTCAAAATATAGTATTAATGGAGTCTCAAAGTTAAGTTTCACAGTTATAGTTTCAAACACTTAACTTAAATATTCAAAGTGATAACAAACAAACAGTTTGAATAAAACCCGCTTGTTCTATGACCCACTTACTAGTACTTAGTTACATAACATTCAGCCAAACCCAGTACCAGTTTATTGGACGGAGGGTGATAAATCAAAGTCCCAGTTTTTCTGCTATAATTACTGTTGAAGGAGTAGTGATTCAGGAAGAGGGTTGAAACAGAGGCTAGACCTAAAGAGTGGATGGCCATGCAGCAGATAATTTCACTGACTCTAACCCTCATATAGATCCAGATCCACCAATGTTTGAACTTAAAGGGGATCTACTGTTTTTTATAACCTGGACCTTATTTCTAGCATAGAATACCATCGTTTACTCCCCAGTATAGTGCTAGTGATATTCCCCGTGGTTCGTCCACAACCTCAGAGTCGGAAAAATATTCAGCCATGTTGCAAAAAACTAGCAGTAGCAAATTACAGGTAAACAAGCTGACCGTCACGGTTGCGCACGCCACTTGGAGACAACATCGCCCTGGTCAGAAGACATCATAGGTCAACAGAGCCCGGATGATGATAACATGTAACTCCGGACTCAACGGGGAATAGCACTAGTGTATCATAATAAAATATTGGTGAAATGAACGAGTTTCACGGCAGACAATACGTTATTTAGAGGCTGCGTCTCGGTGTCCTGAACACTTGCGCTATAAGGATATACATTGATCTAATTATCTCCCGAACGAGTGCAAATGAAACAAAAGTGATATAGGTGAGTAAACGATGGTATTTTATGCTACAAATAAGGTACAGGTTGTAAAAAAACAGTAGTTCCTCTTTAAATATCCAAAAAAGAGTTTAAAGAAAAAAACGTTTTATCAAAAAAACTCTCAAAAACAAACAAAAAAAAACCTCTTCAAGTCCAGTTGTCTTTCTTTAAACGCTTTTTTGTATATACCATGACCTGGATGACTGAGAACCTTAACAAATATATGTTTGAACTTAAAGTGAATTAAACCGAATCCTCGTAGGATTTAAACAGATCTGTCCAGAAACAACGTTTCCTGATTCTTTCATTTCAGATAAAATCCTTATAAATGGATTTGTTAACTGGTTTGAACGTCTGTGGTGTTGAAAATAAGATTTCTTGTATTTTGGGAAACACATCAGTCACTTACGCCAAGTGGTACTCCATGGCGGGGGCACATCTGAGAGAAGAGAGGCACCTGGGTGCAAGGACTACAGAGGATTAGTGGGACGGTTTCTGGAAAAATACCAGAAAACGTTCCAGTCTTGCTCCAAATCGTAGTCCATCAAGTATTCCTCTTATACGCATCAATGTACAGAACGCACAACGCAATGTACATCAAAGAAAAACAGCTTAATGTCTTAACGTTTTATAGAGAAAAGGAAAAAAAGTGGCTTAAATGGATTTACTTAAGTCTCCCACGCACTCTGGTTAGTAGAGGGGCATGGGATAATAATGGAGCCAATTCCTTGACTGATCTAATACAATCCGCTAATATTAACAAAGTGTGGAGACCCTTAAAATAGAGCATTTATAAGAGGTATATGTAAGACGCTGAAGCCCACACATACTCTCACATGATAAGTGTATTTTTACATTTTCTCTCCTTTAACTTTCTGTTGTAAAAAGATGAAATAAATCAGGAGAACCTCGTCTCTATGGAAAGATGAGACGTCAGAGAATGTATTCCGAGTGTTAGTAACGTTAATTTGTGATAAATGTGCACACAGTTTAACCTTTATCAGCCTGTTTATCATCAAATTCTGCTATTGTGCTCATTATAAAATCGATTATAGTATTACTGGAAAATGTATACTTTCAGTAGTATGGTTGTCACTCCACATGGTAGCAGCAGGATTCATTAAAGACACGATCATTCTCTAAATCTAGCCAAGTTGTTGTTTATAATTATTGTTCAAACCATTTAATAAGAATATAAGTTTGTTAACGCAACATCTGGATTTCATTATGAGGCGTGTTTCAACCAAAACAGAAAAAACAACAACCTGTGCATCAATTATCTGATCCGCCAATGAATCAGAGCCAGTTACTCCTTTGTCCATCACCACATAAAGTCCCGCCCCAAATTATATGATTGGCCCGGCAGAGTCGGACCTCAACGAAGACACTCCAGAACAAGTTTCCTCCACATTTCATCAAACAACAAACCAAAAACAATTTGTATAGTTGAGTTGCTCTGGGTCCAGTACTTCATTAACGGTAGATCTTTGAGGTTAAGATCGTACAGTATTTCAGCAATCACTCTTAAATTCCTGCACGCATTTCCCAAAACAGCACTCCTGAGTAAGAGCATCTACGCACTGTTGAGAGCCTCTTAATGCAGAGGGAATCATTTTAAAGCCGAGTGCACTCGTACTTTTTCCACATAAACAAACATCTGTTGCATTCAAGTCGTTACCAGCCAAGTTCCCACGATGCTAGCTAAGCTAATCGGCGCTTCGTTATTCCGTCTCTGCATTTCACAGTCCTGGTACGCTGTTCTCTTGGCAGTGATCCCGGCTGGTGCAACGGCAGTGATGCATTTTACACCAAGAAGCATTTATTGTCTGGCAAAGTCAAAGAGTAAAAGGAAAAAAATGAGAAACTTCACGTTCAAATTAAAGAAATTACCATTTAAGTGAGTATAAGGTTTGTTATATACTGTAGGTATGTCTACATCACAAAAGGGTAAAATTTCAATAAATTTCAAACCCTGTAAAGGCAAAAGAAACAAGACTTACCAGATGAGATGTAAATACAGTAAAAAACTAAACTTTTGACTCTATTAACTCACAGCCTCTCCATTCCATCCTAACTGGTCCAGAGTATTAATAATTATAAATAATTAATAAAGCAGCAGCCGATGCAGTAATGCACACAGCTCCGCTCTCTCACTCTTTGGGGACTCACATGTGGGTCCTGCGTCTCTGCAACGCTGCAGGGAATCATTATCGAACTCGAAAACTCATCCTACGTACAAACAGCTGGAAGCAACAACTTCAGTGGTCGTGTTTGATGTTTGAGAAGAACTCTGGGTGGTCAGAAGCACGAGCAGATTATCATGAATCTATGGGTGTGAATTTGGCTGATGGCGTAGCGATAGAGAGAGAGTTTGACGGAAAGCTGGCAGATCAGTCTCGATAATCACTAAATCGGTTTCACTGCTGGAGATGATTCAACAGTTCAGCATCTTCTGTCCATATGGCACAGATACACACCCCACCTATATATATACAGTATATAAATAGAGTATATGGTGTTAAGACAAATTATGATCCCTAATGAAGCTCCCACATGCAAGGTGTGCCACACTTGAGAAATGTGAATTCCATCTGCAAGTGACAGGAACACGTTAACTTCATAAAAGCATCCTTTAATTGGACACTGATTGGTGCAGAATACAAGCAATGTGAGCCTTTCTCTAACTCCCTAAATCTTATTTTATTTTCCACTGAGTGAGACCAGATGAATAAAAGCCTGTCCTCACATTGCTCCTGCGACAGGTCGCTGAAGGCCTCGGCCCTTTAAGGAACGCGTCGTCTCCGTTTATACGTCTCACATGAGCGCTGCCTCGCACTTTTACGACGGACGGTACAATTTAACCGTAAAACTATACGGCCTTTCTCGCGTGTTGAAATCCACACGCGCTCAAACGCACGGACGCCTTCGCTGCTGCAGGAAAAAGAGGTCGATAATGAACGGAAATAAGGAAACAGGACGTTTTTGAGCATCTATTTATAAAACACCTAATGCACGCCGTGTTCAGTCACATTTACCAGTACCAAAGTTTTTAATACGAATCCATTTAAATAATCTTCTTTCAATTTTAAGCCAATTTTATAGCATAAAAAAACACAACTTCGTCCTGCTCGTGTTTACAAAGTTGTGCAGCAAATTAAAATACAGAAGCATGATCAGCACGCTCGCAGCATTTATTACCTGAAGCTTAAAACTCTCTATTTTTTATTTTGGTCAGAGGAGGGAAACATTCATGAAGGAAAGTCGGTGTGTGTTTAAAGGACAGGTCCATAGGTTCAACATTATTTATTCATTTTATTTATCTTTAGCACAGGAAAACCTGGACAGATGCAGAAACGGCTTCCAGCTGTAATTTTAGGGCGGCATTATTATCATTTCTGGCACACTGAGAACATTTCTTTTACTTCAGGTCTAAATATACTAAATATACTCCAATCTGCAATCTGTCCTGCACCTTACTGCTCCCCTCGTACCACTGGCCTTTTGTGCTGCTAGTACTGTATATTGCACAACTGCCACTGTTGTAGATTTGTATGTATTTATATTTATTTTATATCTACACTACTTATTTTAAGAGCAGCGGGAAACAGCTGTCCTGAAAATATAGAGAATTGACAATAAAAACGTTCAAATCTTTACATAAAATCAGATTTTATTTTAAAGTGTGTAGTGTTTTAATTGAATGAGAGTTGCTTCCTGACTTACATAACTCATATATATATGTGTGTCCTCCTTCCTCTTCCCTCGTGCAAAGCAGTAATATTTTCACTGATGCTCTGTTTGTCCAAAACTTTTTGTAAGTGCGAATTGTTTTTTTTGTGCATGTGTATGACACATGTACAAAAACCTATACGCACATAAAGACGTCGTGTTTACATATCTGCAAATCCACTCAGTGTGTGTTCAGGAGAGCGAGAGTGTGTGGGGGGAGCGTGGGGAGGGGGTTGTGCGCTCCCAGAGAGTGGTGTTCCTTATTAAGAGACACAAAGCCCACGGCAGGTGTTCCCTCCCTGGCTTTGTCTCTCGTGCTCTCTGCTGTTTATTTGTTCAACTCTTAGAGACAAGTCTCTCTCTCTCTCTCTCTCTCTCGGAAAACAAAGAGCAGAAGCACAAAGACAACTCTGCCCTGTGTCCTGGCAGCAACAAAAAAAAAAAAAAAAAACACACGTCAGGACCGGCCTGGCATGGAATGGCAGGTGTTCCATGGACGGTGGAAAAACTGGAAGCCAACTTTTCTACCCCTCCTTTTTTTTCCTTCACCTCCTCCTCCTCCTCCTCCTCTTCTCTTGGTGGTGGATTTGTGTAACCATTAACCACCGCTGATGGACAGGAGAAGAATGTGCACGCACGAGCAGATAGGGCACGTAGGACACGTGAAACTTTTACTCCTGGGAGTATTACGTTACAGTAGCTGCTCCAACATCCACACGTCTGAATAAAGAAGCCAATTTGCAGTAATCTTATTCCAAACTAATTCCAGCTTTGTTAAAAAAAAAAAACAAAAAAAACAGTTTTGGTTATTTTTACTTGACCCAAGCACACGAGCAAGTGTGAACTGTGGAGGTGGATACGTTCTCAGGGCTCAGTTTAAATCTCATCTTACTCAACTAGGATGTGAAAATGTGAACCTTCCAGTGCTGATATGCTGAGATTGGACTTTCTGGTAAAGTAGAGAATAGAATAGAATAGAATAGAAGGTCTTTATTGTCATTGTACAAGTACAATGAAATTAAGGTGACCTGAGGTCTGCCTTAGGTGCCGTAGAAGTACTGGAATAAAAAATTAATTTAAAAAAAAGTAAAGGAAATGACATTCATGTTATAACATGACATAACAATCCCATTCACACATAATAATAAGTCACTGTTACTGCACGTCATATGAAATTATTGCACAGATGTATTGCAGATTGTTGTGAGAATTATTGTGTGAATTCACATTTTTATTATTTCTTTATCGTTTGATTTGTTCAGTGTGTTTATTGCTCTTCCATAGAAGCTATTCCTCAGTCTGTTGGTTCTGGCCTTCAGTGTTTCTGAAGCATCTACCAGATGGAAGCAGTTCAGAAAGTGAGTGTCCAAGGTGGGTTGTGTCCTTAAGTATCACCTGGACCTTCCTCAGGCAGCGGGAGTTGCACTGTTCCCGTAAAGAGGGGATGGGGCAGCCGATGATCCTCAGGGAGAGGACGAATTATATTTATATATTACAGTTATATTTGGGATTAGAGCTAAAACATATCTGTTTCTTCTTCTCCACTGGGACGAGAACACTGTGAATGCATGTCTGATTTTAATTTTGTTGTCAGTCTTTAAATACATGCATACAGGATGAAGGGCAGACCAGTCAGACGGGACTGAATCCAGTTCCTTTTAAGACTCTTAAACAGCTGCAGAGCTTTTATTTTACTCGTACCACATATCTCAGCAGATTACAACTTTTAACCACAACATGACCGTGATTTGCACCTTTCTTCAGACGCTGTAGTGCGTCCACAAAGACGTCTGAACTGTGGAATTTGTTTTGCTGCAAACGCACTTCAGCTAATCAGGGAATTTAAGCACTTTGTGATTTAGCACGTGGAGCAGAATGATATTCAGAGCATTAGCGCCTCGTCAATATGGGCCGATACACCCAGGATCAATACTTGGTCAATATTTGTTTTTCTCGCTCTTCATTCATGTGTGTGTGTGTGTGTGTGTGGGGGGGGGGGGGGGGGGGGGGGGTGCTGTGTATGTGCTGTGTGTTTGTGTGTGGACAGAGGGCTGCTTGCCAGCTGTGCAATCTGTTCAGTAATCTCAGGTCTGGTCAGTGCACACACTCCACAATCTGCTCCGGTGAAGCTACCTACACACACACACACACACACACAAACACACACACACACACACACACACACACACCCATGCACACACACACTAGTACATAGTTCCTTACATAAGGATTATTGACTGACAATATTCAGTCCCTCATTCCTGAAGGGTTCCAGTCTAATCCTAAAGTCAAGCTGCAAAAATAACGTCTTAAAAGAGACACAATGTCAAACAGAGACGTCCTGATCCGATCCTAAATTGTTAAGAGTCAACTGGATTCAGTCCAGTAAATCTTTCTGTCAAAGGTACCTTGTGTTCTCTACTCCAGAATTCATAGGACATAGGGGGTGCTAATGTCCTGGTTTGGGCCTGTTCTGCTGCATCTGGACCAGGACGGCTTGTCATCATTGATGGACCAATGAATTCTGAATTCTACCAGTGAACTCTAAAAGAAAATGTCAGGACATCTGTCCATGAGCTGAATGTGAAGAGAAACTGGGTCATGCAGCAAGACAACGAGAACCAAGAACACAAGTGGTTCTACAAAAGAACGGTTAAAGAAGAACAAGATGAATGTTTAGGAACGGCCAAGTCAAAGTCCTGACCTTAATCCAATAGAAATGTTGTGGAAGGACCTGAAGCAAGCAGTTGATGTGAGGAAACCCACCAACATCTCAGAACTGAAGTGGTTCTGTTCTGAGGAATGGGCTAAAATTCCTCCAAGCTGCTGTAGACCACTGATCAGCAGTTACCAGAAACATTTAGGTACAAGGAGGTCACAGAGAGCAGATTGTCGATTATTGTATTGAATAAGAAAATGCACAAATATAATATTTATGTTTCAAGATGAAGCTTTGACGTTAACCGCCATTTTGAACCTACAGGGACGGGGTTTTGGTTTATAGCAGAGCTAAAACTACAAGAGATGGGTCTTGGCTGAAGCCCGATACCGTGCCTGGATCGGCCCCCGATGTCAAGTTCCGGATTAAACCCGCTCATGTTTCAGATTCTCACTGAGCGCCCCTCCAAACGTCATTTCTTTTTGCAGTCCCCTTGTTGTGGATGCTGCCTCTCTCAAAGTATCCTTCAAGAATATTAAAATCGCTGCTTGCCACGCGCTGCTACCTCCCAGCAGCTAACCCACTCTCTTCCTGATTCACAATAACCCTTATCAGCCCAATTTCCCTTCTCCCTCTCTCTTCCCTTTGCCCGTTTTAACACGCTGCCCTGTTTGTTGTTTAAATGGAAGGGAGAGAAAATTGGCCACTTTTGCCGTTCAGAAACTCCCGCAGCTGTCGGTAATCGCACCGTGTGTGTGTGTGTGTGTGTGTGTGTATGTTAGTGTGTGTGTGTGTGCGTGCCGTGGTAATGTGCAGTTACCACAGTAGGGGTGCGTGGGGGGGGCCGGGGACGGGTAGAGAGGGGTCACGGCGTGCGGCGGAGAAAGCACTATTAGGAGAAAATGATAGGCCTGTCCCTGAAACTCCATTACACACCAAACACTTAAAAGACTGGACCGGCTTCATTACAAGGCAACATGAATCATGCAGCACTCCCTCTCTCACCCTCTCTCTCTCTGTTTCCCACTCCCTCTCTCCCCCAGCACAGCCTTCTGTTTGAACTGGAGGATCGCCAGGAAAAGAGGGGATGGGAGTGATGGAGGGAGGGAGGGAGGGAGGGGAGTGAAGTGAAGAGGAGCAGAAGAGGCTTTGGTGATGCACAGGGCCAAAGCCTGTTTGCCTCAGGTCTGACAAAACAGGAGGAGGGAGAAAGAGAGAGCGAGAGAGAGGGAAGAGGAAGAAGAAGAAGAAGAAGAGGAGGAGGAGAAAAATAAAAGTTGAGGAAACATGAGCTGAGGAGAGATAATAGCAGAGGGGAGAGGAAGAGGAGAGGAGGAAGGAAATGAAAGGAGTTGCTTGAGCATGCTCTCGATTGTGTGATAGAGATTCAAGTGGTTGTTTTGTGTGTGTGTGTGTGAGTGTGTGTGTGTGTGTGCGTCACTTCTGTCTTTGTCCGTCTGTGGGACCGTACACACTTGCGTAAAAGACGGAGAGACAGTCTGTTAGTGTTTGTGTTAATGAGTGTGCGTCTGTGAAGCGTGCACATGTCGCTGTGTGTGCACAGGCGTAGTGAGCATGTGTTTTTATTTGTGTGTGTGTGTGTATGATTGTGTGTGTGTGTGCGCTCCAGAGCGTGTCGCAGCGTGCTGCCAGAGGGCCGGGGCACCGAGCCAGACCCAGGGCACAGCATGACACTGCATCCCGATCTGTGTTGTGACTGCCTCAATTACCCATCAGCCTGACAGAGAGAGAGGGAGAGAGAGGCTGTACACTCAGGACGGATGGTTCCTTAATTTTTTTATTTATTTTTTTCTGTTTTTTCTTTTATCTCCCACAAACTGATGTTTCCCAAACCTCCACTCGTTTTTTGAGTGCGTGCACTCGGTGTGTTCTCAGCTGCCATTTCACAGACACTTAAATCGCAAAGCCGCCTTTTTCACTGTGTCCTCCGCAAACCTTCCATCTCCACTTCTATGGGTTTCATATTTTATGTCACGCTGAGACGACTAAGGCTGAATAACCAACTGAGCAAAGAGCGCAAGCCCCCAGACCTCCGGGGGTCCCAGGCGCCCTACGATCTTTCCTTTTACTTTTTTTTTGGTTTTTTTAATTTCAGATTTGTTATAAATGTGCTCCCCCTGAACTATATTATCAGCTATTATACACGCTATGCTACGTATATTAGCTAACATTTACAGTCCCCCTCTGACTTTTACCATGAAACATAAATATTATACTGTTCCCAGTAACTGCTGATCAGTGGTCTACAGCAGCTTGGAGGAATTTTAGCCCATTCCTCAGAACAGAACCACTTCAGTTCTGAGATGTTGGTGGGTTTCCTCACATCAACGGCTTCCTTCAGGTCCTTCCACAACATTTCTATTGGATTAAGGTCAGGACTTTGACTTGGCCGTTCCTAAACATTCATCTTGTTCTTCTTTAACCGTTCTTTTGTAGAACCACTTGTGTTCTTGGTTCTCGTTGTCTTGCTGCATGACCCAGTTTCTCTTCACATTCAGCTCATGGACAGATGTCCTGACATTTTCTTTTAGAGTTCACTGGTAGAATTCAGAATTCATTGGTCCATCAATGATGACAAGCCGTCCTGGTCCAGATGCAGCAGAACAGGCCCAAACCAGGACATTAGCACCCCCATGTTTGATGGAGGGATGAGGTTCTGATGCTGGAATGATGCAGTGTTGTTTCATCTCATTTAAACCAAACTATTCTACTTTGGTCTCATCTGTCCACTAAACATTGTCCCAATAGTCTTCGGTCTTGTCCACATGATGTTTAGAAATGTTCTTCTTGGAGAGCAGTGTCTTTGTCCATCACACCATGGTTGTTCAGTGGATTCATCAACATTAACATCAGCCAATGAGAGAGAGGCCTTTAGCTGCTTAGAAGTTCCCCTGGGTTCCTTTGGGACCTCTCAGACTATTATGGAGTGATCTTTGTTGGTGGACCACTCCTGTGGAGGGGGACAGTCGTCTTCAATCTGTCCGACTGTGGATTATTTGTGGGTTCCAAACTCTTTAGGGATGGTTCTGGAACCTTTTGTGTTCTTGGGAAGCAGAACAGGCCCAAACAAGGACATTAGCACCCACATGTTTCACAGACGGGATGAAGTCCTGATAGGTATTTGCATCCCAATTAAACGTGGATAAAATGCATAATTTCTTATCCTAATTTAGTCAAGTTAACAATCTCTTTGAATGCTACACCCTTTTAAAGTCACTTGAAGATGTTGGGTTCTGGTCTTGTGGAGAGACTGGATTTAAAACCTGATTATATAGCAATATTTCTTTAAAAATGTCTTCTAATGTCATTTATATGTTTTATCAACAACTCAGAGATGTTGTGTTCCCTACCATAGGTAACTAAGAAACATGCACATTTAAGAAGCAGGTGCTGGAACTATAATAATTTCAGCTAAAGCACCGGCCAGTGTCTGCATGACTGGCAAAATAACGGCGCTGCCCTGCACAGAGGGGTCAGCTGACTACTTATTCGTGCACTAGATCAGGAGGAGATTGTGCACACCTGTCAGAGATTTTATTTTCCTTTCTTTCTCAGGGATTCTCTGAAACATTATGAGCGTAACGATGTAATTACTTTCCCATCTAAAGTCATCAGTCTGCACCTCTATCAGCTGTCACACTCTGGAGCACATTACTTTTTTTGCTCTTTCGGTTAAACAGCCATTTACAGTAACGCTGCGAGTGTCTGACAGTTCATCCCCAACAGTTAGAGCAATAAACCAACCCCCCACCCCCCGACACCACCACCACTACCACCTTAATAACATCCAGGGCTCTGACCAGATCAGAGGCTAATCGCTAACACCACACTCTGAGCTAACAGGAAAGTATCCCTTGTGATATTGAACATCTTCCACCTTTTACTTTTGCTACACCTGCACTTTTCACGGACATAAATGCACATCGTGCAGGTT
>NC_140360.1:2522910-2550910 GCF_963514085.1 Chelon labrosus
TGCATTTGTGCCCAAGTGGTGTTGAGGGTTGGGGTTAATAGTCAGAGACAGGAAATCTATCTGCACAAAGTCACGCAATGAAACACTAGACTTTTATATTTAGACTTTTAAAAGATAAAACAAGAAACATGTCTTGTTTGAGTGTGAACTGGAAGTTAAAAATGTCAAATTTGCTCAGAAGATGCTGGGTTATGTCCGAAGCAATAGTGAAAGTAGAAGTAGTAGACGTACCCATCGACTCATCATCAATACAAGATCTTGGTGAAAAATTAATGCAACACTGGATGGAAATAAATCTGGTGACATTGGAGAAGCAGAATCGAAACAATGCCACAGAGAATGAGACCTGTAATCAAAGCACCGTGGTCCAGCGAAATATTAGAATATGGGACCTTTTTTTTTTTGGCCAGGCTGTGTATTTTTTCTTGATAGTTGGGAAAGAACTTCAGTCTTTTCATGTAATCCTAGACTGAATTTATGATGTTGAAATCAGGGCTCTTTGGGGACCGGGCCATCTGTTGCGGGACTCCTTGTTCTTTTTGTGCCTTGGGGACAGTATTTTATGACACTGGCTGCATGTTTAGGAGCTTTGTGCTGCTGCAGAAGGAATTTGAAGGAGGTTTGGACACAGTTTTCATTCTTCTAAGTTGGCTTCAGGTGAGCGTGCACGCTGAAAACAAATTCATATTCATCAGTTATTATGACAGAAGCAAAGGAGGAGGTCAGGCTGGATGGATGGGTCAAGAAAACACAGGACTTTGATAAGGGAGACTGCTTCCTCTCACTAGAAATCCTGCTGTGGTCTTGGTGAGACTACTTTTGCACGACAAATCTTGAGAGACCACGCAACCGGGATTAGTCAACGCGTGAGAGAGATCCAAAGTACGGCAGAAGCTCCAACTTTGAGAGCATCGTTTGGTCTGAAAGCTGATTGGATTTAAAAAGTATGACGACGGAGAGGAGCTGCACGAAAGCAGAGACGCATCATTTTCAAAATATCTATGTATTGAATCGAATCAGTTCAAGTAATCAGTTGCTTCTCAGTTGTGTGGGTTTGTTTGCTTCTATTGTTGGGAGGAGGTTGGGCTGCAGCCGGATGGTGGGTTGAGAAAACATTAGACTGTGTTGCATGCTGTTGTTGTGTTGATTCTACCATCCAAACTGCTGCTTTCACAGTAAAGTTCTTCCACGTTTTCTTTGTTCTTCTTCATCCTAGTTTTTAGTTTTTTTGCAGCTTTGATGCTAGCCAACCACAATTAAAACCAAAGAAGAAGACGCTACCGCTCTAATCCGATCATCTTAAAAGTGCCTGGATCGGCCCCAGTACCAATCGGCACGGCCGTAATCGCAACCTCTTTTATTTTAAACCTCATCCTGGTCTTTTCCTGAAGCTAACAATGCAATGAGGCCGATAACTCAGCATCAATGTGCGCTATAAACAGACAAACCACCTCTATGGTTGTTCAAGTTGGAGGCCTCGTTGAGTAGATGTGTCTTTTTTCTCCTCTCTCTGTCATTTCATTTCGCCTCCTTCCGAGCTGTCACCATGGACGTCCATTGGGTTGTTATTAGGCGAGGATGGCTTGACACCCAAGTGCTCGCTTACATACCACACACACACACGGTCACTTTGAAAAAATAAAAATCAAATCCCTGAGGCGATGGCTGCACACGCGCGTTGGTCCGCCACCACGTCGCGAGCTAAATTTTCCAGATACTTGAGAGGCAAATAGACGCGGCGCGCTGCGTCTAACACCTGGCCTTGTTAACATTTTTCATCTCGCCATGGAAGTGAAGCATCCGAGTGAAGAATGAGACGTTTTATTAATCTGTCTTAATGGGTTTTTGGTTTTTGTGCCGTGCTATCGGCGCCAACACGCGAGCTACGGCGGCGAAGTAAAACAAGTGCGAGCTGGCTGCGAGGAAAGATAAAAGGTGACGGCATCAGTGAGCCATCTCCAGTTGGGTTAGTTGGTTACTATGGATACCATACATATATGCGCCAGCTCTTGACACACACACTCCTTTAGAGGCCGACCTTCTTCAGTCCCTCCTTCACTATCATAACATCACTCACACACACCCGGCCCCACTCTCAGCCCCCACCTCCACCACCACCAGCAGCATAATGGCATTTGCATACAGATGTCTCACTTGTGCTGATAATGCATGCAGCATTGTGTAGCGTGTGTGTGTGCGTACGGGCCGGGGACTGTAATCAGCTGACATCTGAGGACAGGTTAGGGCTCGAAGCCAAAGCGGCATGCGTGACCTTTTGACAAAAAGTAAAATAAAAATAAAATCCTCAGCGGCTTAAACTTCTTTTGCACGCGCAGAAAAATGAACGAGGTCGGGGGAGGAAGGAGTGAACGGAGAGAAAAACTCCTTCTAGTGCCTGGCAGACGTGAAGTGAAAGAAAAAACAAAAAGGGGGGATTGAGTTGAACTCGTCAGGGCCTTGTTCCAAATCCACGGCCCTGCCCCCACCCTCCCTCCTTCTCTTTCTCTTCTTCTTCTTCTTCTTCTTCTTCTTCATGTACCATTTTCTTCTCTTGCCTCATGAAACAAGCCACCTACACTTTAGGACATCTGCTAAGCTGATTTTCTGGAGCTTAGCAGCACCACAGTGGTATCAAAGAGATTAGGTGAAACAACATCCAACTCTGGCTTTGTGCTGCGTTTCAATAATGCAGCGCCGTGCGACCGCGTGCACGCCTGCTCGCCTCCAGCGTGCGTGCATGCGTGCATGCATGCGTGCGTGCGTGGGTGTGCGTATTATGCTCGGTGGTACGGTGCCATAAGTCACAGAGCTGGTGTAATACGGTCGGATCTGGAGTGTGAGCGCATCTTCTTCTTCTTCTTCTTCTTTGCGGATTCGGAAAGCACAAACCCGAGAGGCTGTTTCAGAGAAACCTCTCAAAGTCTTTGTTTTCGAGCCAAGCCCATTATCACTGGAGGAAAAAAAAAAAACTAAATAAAAAACCATTTCCAAGAAAATAAACTGTCGTTTGCGACTGCTGCAAATCAACTAAATGCTGGAGTTATTATTTTTTTGCCTTGTGAGACCTGCACCATCATGTTTTGCGCTTTTATTCTTCTCTCTTTCCACATATGCATTGTCCCCCCCTCCCTCCCTCCCAGACACACAGCAAAATATGTTAATTTGTTTTTCCTTCTGCCATATATTTAGTAATGAAAGGGTGCTTTATGAAGCAAAGTGACTATATCTTACTGCATTATGCATGCATGGTGGCTAACACTTAGCAACTATCCACATACGTAATTAAGTGGTGAAATGTAATAATGTCATTTATCCCTCTGGGTTTCAGCTTTGAATAATTGCTGCAGAGTCAGCCTACTGTGCATTACGTGTGTGTGTGTGTGTGTGTGTGTGTGTGTGTGTGACCATGCTTGCTTTCTATTCCTTGTGTGTGTGTGTGTGTGTGTGTGACCATGCTTGCTTTCTATTCCTTGTGTGTGTGTGTGTGTGAAGGAGAGAGATCAAGAGAGGGAGTTCTCATTTAGTTTTTTTCTCCTCTCTCTCCAACAGCTTTCACTTTTTGTGCTCACAAACTAGAGAAAAAAAAGGGAGAGAGAGAAGAGGGGAGAGAGAAAAAAGGGGGAGGCTCAGAGGGGAGGAGGGAGGAGGGGGTGCGGCGGGGTGCGAGAGAAGAAAAGAGAGCAAGCCAAAGAGCGTCGGGTGCTGTGTCAGTCTGATATTTTCCATAGTGACAGCTGGGCCCAGAAGCTCAGACCCTTTTCTTCTGGCGCACAAAGCCCATTAAGTATGCCACTCGCTCAATGGCCCCCGCAGCCTCCAAATTGCTCCAAGCTCCTCCCTAAAGTGTGGCAGCCTTTGTCATTGTAATCAGGCCTTGTTTGTGAAGTGCTGCCTGTATTTACCGCTGCTCGGGGTGCATATTTGCCCAGCCTGCTGCTGCTCCTGCCTCCGCCGCCGCCGCTGCTGCTGCCGCCGCTGCCGGGTGAACACGGGGAGGGAGAGAGGCTGACTGGAGAAGGAGAAGCAGAAATGATGGAGGAAGAGATAGAAGTGGATAAAAAAAAACAAACAAAAAAAAACGGAAGATGGGAACAGTTAGCGGCATGAGTAGAGAGAGGATGAGAGGGTGAGGGAGGGAGAGAAGGTGAGAATGTGACTCTGGAGGGTGACGGGGGTCAGGCAGTCGGCCCTGGCGGTGGTGGTGGTGGTGGTGTTGGAGCTAGTCTGGGTTAAAGGAGGGAGGGTGTGTGTGATGGGAGGGCTTATTTACAGCTCCTTCAGATGCCAGATGCGCTGTAGCTCCGGGCGTTTTTTTATTTTTTGCAGCTCTTATTAAGAGATTCATGTTGAAACAACAGAAAAAGACTTGGGTGAAGAGAGAGGTACAGTAGACAGACAGACAGACAGACAGACAGAGATGTGATGCCTTTTGGCAGAGCTGACCCCATTCCACGTGTCACCCCTTCCCTCCCTCCCTCCTTTCCTCCCTCCCTCCTCGTGGGGAGGCCCAAGCTGTGGATCGGGTCGAGGGAGAGCAGGGGAGGGGTCTCCGGAGATGACGGTCATCCAAAGTGGCACCCAGACCAAACTTTGTCTGTCTCTTGGCCTTTCCCTTTCCCTCCGAGTGAGTGTGCTGCTTCAAAGTTCCTATAACTCCCACAACAACACCAAAAAAAATAAAAAATAGAAAGAGAAGCAGTGAGTAATGAAGAGCCAGAGGCTGTTTTGTGTCTTCATCATGTTAAACTCATTTTATTTTTAAACACCACTAAACATGATTATGTTAAAACACACAAGTTTTGTTTTAGAGCGTTCAGTGAAACTGGTTTATCCTGTTATCACGTCGGTGCTTTGGGCTTTGATTGTGATGGATGGACAAGAACAATCTTTGTCTGCTCTTGTAGATGGTTCAGTTAGATATTTATTTAGTTATTTCTGCCTTTAAACACAACAGAGACTAAAACAAGAGACGTCGCTGGAGGAAACACAGAAAGAAAGAAGCTTCGGCGTGAATTCTGCATCATTTTTCTTCCAACAACGACAAAAACTCTTCATTCAATGAGTTTAAAATATAAGCGATCATGTCTTGGTGGTCTTCCACTGCACGTTTTTGTTTAGTCAGTGCAAACAACATGTTTTATAGTTTAACCCAAGTTAGTTGGGGTCTTCCTGCCTGTGCTGCTGTCCTCAAACACATCAGGTGTCAAGGTTGGTAGCGGGGATGGGAGCTTTTGGACCCAAATGCAGGACTCAGAGTAGGAGTAGGCGAAAAAGATATTTAATAAAACAAAACCAAAGCTAACAAAACCAAAAGCACTGCCGAGGTGGCAGGAAATCCAAAAAAAAAACAAAACACTATGAAAAAACTAGAATAAGACATGAAACTATGGCATGATACATGGCAAACCAACAGTATGACACGACAAGGAACAAAGGGGAAGGCAGGGCTATATATACACACACACACACACACACGAGGAACAGGGGTGACGAGACACAGGTGAAGCAAATCAAGGAACAAGACAAGGTTAAACCAATGACCTAATCAAAAAGAAAAAAGACATGGAGTAACATAAACAGAAAATCCAGAACTTAACAAAATAAAACAGGAAACAGAACAGAAAAACTAAACCATGACTGTGAAAAACCAAAAAGTTAACAAAATACAATAAACAGGAACCCAGGAAACTAAACCATGACAGAAAACGTGACAGAAAACATGACATCAGGGACTAAAACAAGAATAAAGAATGATTATCTAATAAAAATGAATCAATAACAAAATAAAAAAAGTACTTAGCTCTTTTATTGGATGAGCAATTAATAGTTTCAGTCGTTTTATTCAAAGCACAAATTGCAGAGACAATGTCAAGAAAAAATACTTGTTTAAAAGACCCTAAGACAATTACATGCATTGTTCATGATGGTGGACCAAAGCAACAGTCCTTGTTGAATCAAAGCAGAGACAGATGTCTTATGATTTAGTAAAGTAAGTTGTTGTCTTCTTGTTTGTGTTGCAAGGAACAAATTCAAGAGACATCACTAGAGGAAACTCTGTAATGAGGCCTGAAACTATTACTCAATAAAATAATTACCAGATTAATAGTTATAGTTGTTTTTCTTTCAGTTAATTTAACATATATAGAAATGGGTCTTTTTAATCTTGGACGCCTCGTTCTGCTGTGACCTGTACAAGAGGTGCCCTCCGAACCTTTTCTCTCTACTGATCGGGGTTCTGTGGTTGCAGCTGGAAGTCTACAGTAATCTGCTTTATAGGGAAAAATCTTAACTCTTATGGGTGGTTTAGACCTAACACTGTAGCCTGAGGTGCACCTCCCCAGAAATACAACTACACGTCGCATTGATGCAGACTACAAGAGCTGTGATTGGTCCACTTGGTAGTAGCTTATTTCCTCTTTAGTATTTCCAGCTGCTTCTTCATCTCTGCAATTTTCTAATTGATTGTTTTGGATCAAAAAAGATGGAACACATGGAGGAAAGGTTAACTGAGGAGATTCAGAGATACAAACATTTGTACGACTCGACTTCAGTGAAATTACGACAAAAGTTTCAGTCGCCATTGTTGAAAGCGAAGCAGGAAGTAGAAACAGAAATTAACCCGACTGGCAAAAAAGACACAATGCCAACTAGTGTTTGGATGGAGTTGTTACAGAGTGAGACAGACTGACGAGTGCACAAGTAGAAATGACTTGCACCAACGTAGGCTACGTGCGTAGGTTATGGCCTCTATGTCCTGCTGTATCTTAAAAGAGCCTTTAGTTCCCACCTCAGGTTCACTCAGACAGTTCAGGTCTCATGCGGAAATAAATCCCTTTTCACTTACGTCACTTTATTCTCGAATAAACTTTCAGGGTCCTTCAGAAACATGTTGTTCTGCTTCTACAAATTTCATTTAAGTGAGAGAAATATTCCCCCACCGTCCAAAGACATGCTCTGTACCCAGCCTCTGGCCTGATGACAGCTGGGATAGGCTCCCACCCCCCCCCCCACCCCCCAACCCTTCATAGGACAAGCAGTTTCAAAAGAAGAAGAAGAAGAATATTCCTGCACAGTCCAAGACCTACTTTAAAACAAATTCACAGTCCCTCATCAGTTTTTAGATCCTCATCCTCCTGAACTTTTATTTGCTTCGTTCAAAGTTATTTCTTCTGCTGATGCAGGTGCATGTAATGTGACGATGTGAACCTAATTCTGGTACTAGTCAGTCAATTTTATGTCCTTATACTACTGTTTATCTTATTTTTATTTTTATCTTTTAGCCTTTTGTTATTTTAAATTGTGCAAAAATAAAGAAATAGAAATAGAAGGAACATGTTTTAATATCCAAATGTGAAGCTGTCCTTTTAATAAACATGATATGTTGAATTGAAGTTCACAATGATAGAAAATGCAGAGCTCCCCTCCCTGCTTGTCGGGGGTGGAGGATGAGGGGGGGCAAGGCCCGTAGATGTGGCTAATGGAAGCTGACAGATATGGGTATGATCACGGTGCATGGATGTTAGAGAGAAAGAGGGATCAAGGTTGGGGGTGTGAAAGTGAGTGTAGGGGGAGGGGGGAAGGCAGGAGGGGGGTGCACAGGGCAATAAAGTCATCGTGTTATGAACCCTGATTGTTATCTTGAGACCAGGAGCAGGACTCTGTTGTTGAGGACGTCCATCTGTGCTGAGTCAGTGTGAGCCTGGTCACAGTTAAAGTAAAAAGATAAATACATGCACAACTTTCACTTTCTGTCTTACTTAAAAACACAAATCTGAGCATTTATTAAAGATAAAAACTTTCCCTTCCAGTGCAGCGATGACCCTCCTGACCGGCTCATAGCAAAACAAAAAATCATTATTAGTTGAGATGATGAATAATGATAATAAAAGCGTAGGAGTGAACATTTAAGAGGACTATTGAATAATGATGGTGATGAAGATGGAGTGAAATCTACATTAATTACTTCACTAAGGTCATTTTCTCAACGAGGCTGTTTCCTCCTCTTTACTGTGTGTGTGTGTATATATATATGTGTGTGTGTGTGTGTGTGTGTGTGTGTGTGTATTTGGTTAAACTTTATTGTCACCACCGTCTCCTGGACAGCTGGAGGCTATGTCAGAGTTCAGCTGCTTATTATACAGAGCAGAGAATGAAGGGTGTGTGTGTGTGTGTGTGCATTCATTTGTGTGTTTGCATATGTCTGTGAACATATATGTGTGTGTGTGTGTGTTTGTGTCCTATCTGGGTATGGAGCAGAAGGATGGTGGTGGGGTGGGGTGGGGGGTGTAATTGGCTAATGAGAGCGCCGTGCTCAGAAAGAATACAAGAGGCTGTCTGGCAGGCCCAGATAAAAAACTTCCATCTTCCAGAGACATCAGTGGAGACCCAGCAGTCCTTCTTCACAACGACACCTTCTTTGTTCATTCACCCTGAAGCCACTTTAATAAGCAGAGGGTTCAGCGTAGATGGGTGTTTCTTCTTCTTCACTGTTTTATGCCAGTGAAGCAGGGAGGGGATGGTGAGATGTGGGGGTGAGGACACGGAGAAACATGTTCAACTTCTTAAAAACATTAGTTTGATGTCTGATAGGTCGACTCTATGGTTTACTGTCAGAAACTGTCAGGTTTAAATGGTAAGAAGATGATGTGTCAGATTAGAGAGTGTGTCGGATCACTTTACTTTACTTTACTTTACTTTACTCATCATGGGTCACTTCACTTCACTTCACTTCACTTGTATCATCATGGGTCTACTTTACTTTACTTTACTTTACTTGTATCATCATGGGTTACTTTACTTTACTTTACTTTACTTTACTTTACTTTACTTTACTTTTATCACCATGTGTCTACTTCACTTGTATCATCATGGGTCTACTTTACTTTACTTTACTTTACTTTACTTTACTTTACTTTACTTTACTTTACTTATATCATCATGGGTCACTTCACTTTACTTGTATCATCATGGGTCTACTTTACTTTACTTTACTTTACTTTACTTGTATCATCATGGGTTACTTTACTTTACTTGTATCATCATGGGTTACTTTACTTTACTTTACTTTACTTGTATTATCATGGGTTACTTTACTTTACTTTACTTTACTTGTATCATCATGGGTTTACTTTACTTTTCTTTACTTTTCTTTACTTTACTTTACTCATCATGGGTCACTTTACTTCACTTCAATTTACTTGTATCATCATGGGTCTACTTTACTTTACTTGTATCATCATGGGTTACTTTACTTTACTTTACTTTACTTTACTTTACTTGTATCACCATGGGTCTACTTTACTTTAATTTAATTTAATTTACTTGTGTCATCATGGGATACTTTACTTTACTTTACTTTACTTTACTTTACTTTACTTTACTTTACTTTACTTTACTTTACTCATATCACCATGGGTCACTTGACTTGACTTTACTCATCATGGGTTACTTTACTTTACTTTACTTTACTTTACTTTACTTTACTTTACTTTACTTTACTTTACTCATATCATCATGGGTCACTTTACTTCACTTCACTTCACTTTACTTTACTTGTATCATCATGGGTTACTTTACTTTACTTTATTTTACTTTACTTTACTTTACTTTACTTTACTCATATAATCATGGGTCACTTTACTTCACTTCACTTTACTTGTATCATCATGGGTTACTTTACTTTACTTTACTTTACTTTACTCATCATGGGTCTACTTTACTTTACTTATATCATCATGGGTCACTTTACTTCACTTCACTTTACTTGTATCATCATGGGTCTACTTTACTTGTATCATCATGGGCTACTTTACTTTACTTTACTTGTATCATCATGGGTTACTTTACTTTACTTTACTTGTATCATCATGGGTTACTTTACTTTACTTTACTTTACTTGTATCATCATGGGTCTACTTAACTTTACTTTACTTTACTTTACTTTTACTTTACTTTACTTATATCATCATGGGTCACTTCACTTCACTTTACTTGTATCATCATGGGCTACTTTACTTTACTTGTATCATCATGGGTTACTTTACTTTACTTTACTTTACTTATATCATCGTGGGTTACTTTACTTCACTTTACTTGTATCATCATGGGCTACTTTACTTTACTTTACTTGTATCATCATAGGTTACTTTACTTTACTTTACTTGTATCATCATCATGTGTCTACTTTACTTTACTTTACTTGTATCATCATGGGTCTACTTTGCTTTACTTTACTTTACTTTACTTTACTTTACTTTACTTTACTTTACTTGCATCATCATGGGTCACTTTATTTTCCAACTTTGCTTTGCCACTTTACTTGTATCATTGTATGCTTACTTTACTTTACAAAAAATGTTTTCGCTAATTTAGTTCAGTTTGTTATGTGTTTAATCTGTTTATTGTTATTATTTATTCTAGTATTTTTACTTGTCTGCGGTTTACTTTGATGTCGCATATTTAGGTTCAGTCCATTTTCTTTTCTTTTAGTTTAGTTTAGTTTGAGTAATTTATTTAAACCGTGGATGAGAGGAGTCTAAATTAATCTGAGTGGATTGTAGTTGTAGTTTAACACCACACACCTAGACAATAAACATTTTGCTTTGGAAACTGTTTGATAATGTTCAGCTCTCTTGGACAAACGATAACTAAAACCAGTCGTGTCATTAAATGTGCATGAAATAAAATGAAAGCATAAATGAGGGGGAAAAAAATCAGCAAAATGTGTTGAAGTTGCTTTACCCCCCATTACTTCTTGGAGAGGTGGGGATGGGGATAATGGGAGCGAGCAATGGGAGAGCTCATTATCTGGCAGACCATCTGCTATTGGGAGGGAGGAACTGTCTGTCGGTCCCAGACACAGACACTCTGAATGGGCCTCGGGTTCCAGTGAAAATGTTCTCCTTACCTAAATTAGCTGTACATCTGGTACATTTGGTCACACGTGATAAAGGAGAGTGGTGGTGTAACCTGCAGTTCTGTGGGAAAATGTTGGAGATCTGGAAGTTGAAATGTTATAACAGAATACTCCAACATTACCGTTCCATTCAAGTTTATTATAATATTTATGTGGTCTTAGATATGAGTCTTAGCAGTTTTTCTGTGAAGTTTGAACTATTACTCTTTATGAGACTATATGACAGGACTGTTGTTGACACTATTGTTTTTTCCCAGAGCAGCATGTTGATGTAAAACAGTACAGAGCTGAAGAAGTGAAGCATTGAGATGAGAGGGCAGACAGAGTTTGTAGGCTTTAAATCAGATTGCTGGGGGAGCTTAGTGAGTGTGAGAAGTTGCCGGGCGCAGCAGATGCTCTTTGTTGCTCTTCGGGCTATTGTTGTTGAAAGCTGAGCCCGTGGAGGCCGCGATTGGCTCCGGCTCCCGGCAGTGGGATGACACCGCCCCTTCCCATTGGCTCTGCCTGCGTGTCAGTCAGCTTGTTGTCCCCGCCCCGCGGCGCTTCGGTCCGGGGGAGGAAGTTGAAGTAAAGTTTGAGCAACTTTGTTGGTCAGAAGTAAACTTGCCAGCAGCACTCGGCGGTCGCTGCGCTGCACTGAAGAAGAGACACTGAGGAGGAGGAGGACCGCAAACATGAAGCTGTGTCGCGTTTTCCTAGGTTCGTATCAATCTCTTGTTTCAGTTTTTTCTTGTAATTTCAGGAGAAACTTTTTAAAGATGAACTTTTGTGTTTCGGCATCTGCTACAGTCTGAGTATTACGCGCCTGCTGCTCCTCATCCTGTCTCTGCTTTAGCGCTGTCCGGCATGAATTCAACACAGAGATACTTCCCAGAACTAATTTTAATTTAATTATATCTAGATCTACGTTTCTGTCCAAACTAAAAGACTTTAAGAGACATTAACTGTTGCTGCTGCGCAGGATTAAAAGAGGCTCATGTCTTTAAAACTTCCGCAAAACTATCCGCAGCTTTAATTCTGAACATTTTCTAAATAAACTCGTGAACTTCTCCCCTACGACCTAAACTAAACTTCGACCCCCGCGGTAAAATAAACCTGCGAGACAAAGGACAGTTGGTCCCCTAGGGGACTATGTGGCCCCGGTACCGTGGGGACAATGCCAAGCTGCGGGCTTATTAAAAACTTTTTTTTGTTGTGTTAGTCTGTCGGCTTGTTCCATCTGTCGAGGGACTATAGGGGCCTCCCCCGGTCCCAACCTCAGCGCTCAGTCAGCTGCTGCCCCCATGTAATATTTATACCGGACTCCGCACAATATAGCCACCACGCAGCTACTGTGGAGCTGCAGGCCTCTGCCATCTGCATCTGCAAAGACAGACTTTGGGACAACAGACGAAAAAGTTTTCCCATCTGATGCACCGGCTGCTGGGTCACTGAGAGGCCTGTCCTTCCCAGGATGCATCTGGCTTTCTTCAGTTTAGGGTTATTTACTTTATTTACAGCATTTTTTTTTAATAATAATAATAATAATAATAATAATAATAATTGCAAATTTAGTTTAGTTTATTTCTTTTTTTAAACTTAATCTCACAGTGAAGTTTAGATTATTTTAGTTTGACTTTACTCCTTTTTAACAGCACACAGGCTTTTAATTAAACACAGATTAAAGTTTGAAGGCAGCAGGAGGAAAAATAACACTTTGAGTTTCATCCTTCAAAATAAAGTTTTAAGACATTTAGATAAAGTTTAGTTTAGTGATAATTCAGGCTCATAAAAGTAGTTTTTTGTTGTTTATGATATGATTTTCAAATGATAAATAATTAATAAGTTTCAAATAATATAATAAAAAGAAAAAAATGAATAAATAAATAAAAGAAAGAAAGATTTGTAAGTTTTCACATATTTAAATAATAGTGTTTATAGTTTAATAGTGACATCCCAGTGAATAAAATAGAAGAAGAATGTCAATAAAAGAGGAATTATCCTGGTGGGTGGTGGGGGCAGATTTAAAACTAAACTGAAACTGTGAAGGCTGTCAGTCATCCATGTCACGGTGTATCTACAAATAAACAGAGCAAACAAAGGGCAAGTAGACTTATTTATTTATTTATTATTTTAGATATAATTACATAAAACATACTCTAAATCGCAGGAGCAGTGTGTGAAGCCGTTAAACTTAGCTTGATGTTGCAGTTAATGAGGCAGATTGGGAGTCTGAGCAGCGAGCAGACAAAGGCCTTTGTTGCTCCAACAATGAGCCTCAGGGAGGCATTGTAGGGGCCGGGAGCTGTCCCTGGTCCTGAACACACACTCTCACACACCGAGGCTCTGCTCTTTGGAGCTGTCCAGAGTCCTGAAACCTCTCCACAGGAGAACAAACACAACGTATTTCAAGGGGTTTAAATCTTCTTTATAATCTGAGTTCAGGTTCTTTAGCTCTACCTGACTTTTAGGCCCTAAACTTTCCACACGAGTCCACCCTCTTCTCTTTTCTCTCCACACTTCACCCTCTTTTGTTTGTTTGATTGTCGACGCCGTTGTTGTTGCTGCTGCAGCAGTGAATCCCTTCCCTCTCTCCTTCTCTCCCTTCTCTCCGCACCCACAGTCTGAAATCATACTGATGGCGTGCACGGCCGGTGATTGATTTCAGCTCCAATGCATAACAATGGGATTGCACAAAAAGAGCCTGCTGCAAAGAGATAAGAATTTAATAGAATTTCTGAAAGCTGAAGGTTGGGCTTTTTGAATATTCCCTGTGTACGCGGCGTGGAGACGGCAGATAAAGGATGGCATTTGTGGGGACTATTCTCAAATGGCTTGTAATGAATGGTTGTCATTTCCACTAATGGTTTCAAAACAGGAAAGCAAAACCACGTTGTGAGCAACATTTGGGAGTGACTCCAAGTTGCACAACTAAGACGGTGTGTCTTAGCTGATGCCGAGCCCCAAAACTATCGGCAAATCTGGAACCGACATGTGAACTCTTGATGCTTCTCTTAAAACTCCTGCTTACACTGACAGGCCTAATTCAACCTGATATCTCTCCCCCCATCCTTTAACCTTCCACGGAGCAGAAATGATTTTAGGATAGCTCCCTTAAACCTGTCTCTGTCTCTCTCCACACGGAGGAATTATCAGATGCTGTCAGCGCGGCGTGCATACACAAACTCTGCACACAGCTACTACATCAATTCCCAGTCCTAGAAGAAGAAGAAGACGAAGAAGGAAAAAAAAAAAAGTCCCTTGAATGAATTATTGGACGGTACCACTTTCCAGGATGTGTCGGGGGTGGGGTGGGAGAGACGCGGTGATGAAGGATTACGGTAGCTGCAACCTCCATAATGCGTTTTTGGAACATCAAGAACTTGTCAGCGGGGGGAAATGTATAAAATATGAGCTCATTCCGGTGCGTAATTTAGTTTTGGCCGCGGGAATGCTTTACGCGCAGATTGTTTGTGGTGTTAGAAATGTTTGGAGAGGAAGAGGGGTGGGGGGCTCATTTTCATATTTGGATTATTTTGTGCGTGAAGAGACGAAGAGGCTGAAACCTAGTTTGAAGTTGTCAGTTTTGTTCGCCCCGTGTGATGTATGTGTTTGAAGAGAGAGAGAGAGAAAAGAGGAGGGGAGGAGGGAGGGGGGCGTGTGTACACATATGCCCATTGAGTTAGGGTGTTGTAAAGGGGGGGGGGGGGGGGGGGGATGTGTGTGTGGGGAGGGGTGAGGGTGGTGGTGGTGGTGGGGGGGACCTCAAGCCCTGCCCATCTGATGCTGGAGGTTTTACTACAGCTTCCGTGATGTCATGGCAAAGGGCGGAGGGAGGAGCTGCGTGTGTGGTGGGGGGTGGGGGGAGTGGAGTGGAGAGGGGATGGGATGGAGGTGGCGGCGGCGGTGGGGAGGGGTGGTACAATGGCTCATGAGGGAAAGGTAAGTCAATATTACGTTTTTTTTTCTCTCCTCCTCGCTGACAAAGGCAAATGAAGCCATGTTTTTTTTTTTTTTTTTGCTTACAAACAAGTAACATCTTGACGCCTGGATCCGGAGCCGTGCGCCGATGCCGCTGCGCAGAGAAGAGAGGCCGGTGTTAACCTTCGCTCGCTGCTCCTTATTTACCACATCTGGACGTTTGTAACGGGATAGATGGTCGCTTTTTGAAACCTTTTTGCTCGGGATATCTTTTCATTTTTTTTTCTTAAAAAGAGAAAAAACTACTTCTTGCTTGACAGCGAGACGCAACTCTCAGCAGAACGCAGGAAGGAAGGACGGAGCCTGGGAGGGAATATTTGTTTGGGCACAGGTAATAATAATAATCTGGTTGGTTTTGATTTAGATCTGTTTGGTTAATCCGGAATCATCCATCGCTCTGGTTTATTATTTCTTCTCTCTTTTCCACAACTTTGATCCACCTCCGCGTCCTTGTAGTATTTTAAATCAATAACTGCTGAGTGATTTCGAGCCGATTAGTGTTGTTTTCACATTATTACATTTCCCAAATCCTTTACTGTTCCGGATTAAAACGCGCAAATGCGAACTTTCAGCACTTTGACCTGATTATTGTTAGTTTTCTTTCCTGATAAGTGAACATTTGTTTACTCGATTTCTTCCCAGAAATGTCAGAGAGTGTGTTTATTCCTGATCGAGATGGATGTGGATGGTGTCCGTGTTGACACTGGTGCCGCGTAATAACTGAGAATAAACCAACTATGGCGCTTTCTCGGAACCTCGGTCTGTTGTTTTTTTTTTTTTTTTTGCGAGTTTCCTCCCACTTCCCTGCCACTCAGCTAGTGTCGGATAGTTCATCTCATCGCTTGTGTGTGTGTGTGTTTCGGGGGAGGGTTTGGAGGCGCTCCGTGCAGCAGAGAATGTGACCGTGTTGTGTGTCTTTGAGCGGACTGAGTCATATCTGAGGAGCGTCCTCTCCTCTCCGCTCCCGTCCTCTAGTTTCACCTTCTGTATCTCCAGGAATAAATTAGCCCGTTTACAGTACGACCCGCTGCACCACGGCCACCACGCTGCTGCCGATGCTGCTGCTGCTGCTGCTGCACGCTCTCCACATCACACCCACCGCTCCTTGCTTCGGGTGAAAGTGTGCTTATATGTGCAGGATTGTGTTGTTGGGATGTGACAGTGGGCGTTGAGCAGGACTCCGGTGTTTGTATGTGTGTGTTTATGCACGGACAGATGGATGGATGGAAGGATGGAAGGATGGAGTAAGTGTGTTTGAGGGAGAGAGGCAGAGGGAGGGAGGGAGGGAGAGAGGTAAGGGAGGGAGGGGCTGGCCATTTGATCCTCTGCAGCAAAAAACAGAGATGCTCTCTTCAAATGTCAGCCGCCTTTAGTAGTGCGCAGATAAAAAGTCATCAGAGGCGCGCTGGAAATAAGCACCGGGCCCCGGCTGCACATTTCGCCAGATTTTTTATTTTTTTTATTTGAAGTGTTCATCTGGTCGGATTCACCCCGAGAGTGTGGCGCGTTGCAGAATATGAGCTGTATGTGTGTGTTATGGTTTCCCCCCCCCCTTTACTACCCCCTCCTCCCCCTCCTCCTCCTCCTCTTCCTCCTCTCCCCACCTTCTTGCTTTGCTTAGATGGCCACGTAATGTGCTCTGTGTGCGCCTCGCTTTGGTTTGTCAAAGCACCTGCGTCCTAAGATGGAGGAAAGAGATGAGGGATGATGATACGCGGAGTGTTATGTCACCCGCGCTCTCACAAGTTGCTCTCTCCGCTTCCTCCCTGCACCGAGTTAGGGCTCAACTTCAGCTTCAGCAGCAGCAGCAGAAGCATCAGAGGCAGCAGAGATGTTAGGAAATCTATCAGGGTTGGAAGCAGGTAAAAAAAAAATTATAATAATCCTCTAAACTTACTTTTATATCCGCGTTTTCTGCCTGAAAATCAGAAATAATCTCAGATAATTGAAGTGTTCTTTGGAGAAGTGGAGTTTAATGTGTAATTAGGAGCTTTTTTTTTCCTGCAGTGGTGCTTGGTTTGTGTTAATGGTGGAGTGTAGCATCATGTTTCAGAGTCTGGTTTTAAAGGAGTTTTCTTTTTTGAAAAGAATCCAATCTGCGGTTTGTTAAAAGCTCATTTGAATCAGAAAGCAGAAGCGGCCTTTGCTCGGATTGGTGAGTGTTTATTTGGGCTGAATGTGGAATAAACGGCGAGGATTTGAAATGCATCACTGGCACCGACCATCAAACACCTATTGTTTTTCTTCTGTTTACTTTTCCAGTGAAATGTAGCCTAGTTCCAGGGGATTACAGAATTAGGTTATTGGTGCCTTATGCTGCCAGCGGAGGCCATAGCGGCGGCGGCGGTGGAGCATGAGTGGAGCACACTCTGATTTATTATTATTTTATTATTTTAGTTGAAGTTTCTCCTGCGTGCTTTTCATTTTATTTTATTTTACTCTGGCTGCTCTGACAGGAGGATGGCTCTGTGTTTCTGAGGGGCTGAATGGCCGATGGTTTAGGACAGCAGGTGCCGGAGGAGGGAGCATAATAAACACATTGGAGTAGCAGCTGGGGCCAAATTGCACCCTCGTCATTCAAGGCCAATCAGAAATCTAAGCAATACAAGCGAAAGGTCAGGGTCGGCCGGGGCTCTCAATGGAAGAGGAGGCATTTAAAACCAAAGCCGGGGAAAAAGAATGATGAAAAAATGCCCCGTGATGAAAGGGAAATAAATAAAAACGTTAAATGTAAATTGAAAAGTAAGTTTCTCGGTGGATTCTCGTGAGCAGAGGAGCAGGAAGAGCCTCAGGTTTCAGGTGCAGATCCCCCCGACGGTTAGTTTCTCAGATGCCGTGGGGTCAGGGTGGCCCTCGGGGGAGCTCTCCTCCAAAAGCTGGTTACTATGGCGCCGCCTCCTCCCTCCTCACCCTCAAACTCCCCCATCTCTTAACCGATAAGAGCCCCCCCTCCCTCCCTTCCGCCGCCTCCCTGCTTTGTCCCAGAGCCTCTCTTTAGTTAGTTTTATTTGACCTTCAGACGTGAATGGCTTATCTATACGTCACAAATTCAGTTTTCACATCTGGCAGATAATCTGGTCACTCCTGTTTTTATTTATTTATTTTATTTTTTTTGCTGCTTTCACACAAAGAAACCAGCGAGGTAAAGGAGACCGTCCCACCGCTCTGCAACTTTTGATCTCCCCCCCATCTCTTGTGCCCCGGCTCGCTGTAATCACACTAAGTTGTCTCTAAATCCTGCTTAACAGGACCAGGGGTGTACAGCTGGCCCCGTCCCTGTATGTACACTAATACTGTTACAGACAGTTCACCCTGGTATTTAATCTAACTATGGATTTAGGTCCTCTTCGCTCCATTGTCCCAGTACAGTAAGCTGCAGCCCCATAATGATATTACTTCATCCTAAACTTTGCTTCCTGGTAAAAGGCTTTTTACTGTGTATTAGTGTCCGGCGTCCTGAATGTATTGATTTTATAACTTCTTTACTCTAGTTTCTCTTTTAGGAACTAAAAATACAGCTTCTGTCAAAGAAAAAAGTCATTTAGCATTCATGCCCCCCCCCCCACTCCCCACCCCTCCTCCTCTCCTCTGATTAAGCAAACCTCCCCAGCGAACGGCTAATTGTCTCGTACTCCTCCAATTTTCACCACAAAATAACGAACTGTGAGTCTTTTAGGTGGGAACGATCAAAGCGTGAGCGAGTGTATCCTCAGCAGACGAGGTTCAAATTAGTTTTGTGTTGTCTCATCTGCAAGAACATCCAGATTATCTTTTCTTTTTAAAAAAAAAAAAAAACATGAAATAAAAGTAAATTAGGGTCAAGGGTCAATCCCGCCACCCTTCCCCGTAATTAAAGAATCCCCCGATTGTGCGACGAACCCCGGCGATCACACTGACACAGTTCTGAAGTGTCCACGTGTGTTTTCTTTGTCCGTGTCTCGGGACTCTGGGACGCTGACACACGGCCGGAGGCTAAGCGTCCTAATAGAGTGCTGTTACATGTTTGGCATTTGGGAAGGGCTCTCGGCTTGTAGGGCGGCCCGCGAAAGGAACAATGCAGAGATGGATGCTCACTTCACTTGACTTTAAAAGAACAGAGAGAGAAGAAGAAGAGAGAAATAAAAAACAGAGATGTGAGTTTGCGTGCTCGCGTTTGCGCGTGTGTTGTTGTGCAGAGACAGAGACGGAGATGCAGACCAACAGTATTGCTGCTGTAATCACTTTTTCACTTGGGGGGGGGGGGGGGGGGGGGGTTGTTGGGTTGGGTCGGGGTGGTGAAAGTTGATAAACAAGCGTTTTGCAAAGAGTGCTTGCTGAGCTGTGGTGGGGTTTGCATGTATGTATGTGAGGGGTGGAGTGGGGAGGGGTGGAGGGGTGGAGGGTAGGGGTGGAGGGTAGGGCCGCTCTGCTCCAGGACCTCTCAGATACACATGCGGCCTCTTTTGTTGTCTCGCTTCCACCGCTTTTAGTGCATGTTTTGCACTGCTTTGTGGTTTTTGCATGACAACCAAGCGTAGAGGAGAAGAAGAAGAAGAAGAAGAAGAAGAAGAAGTGAGAAGGTGGAGACGTTGAAAGGCGGGAACCGGGGCGGACGTCCCGTGAGGGAAGGCCTGGGATTTACCAACACCAGTTACAGTACTCTGATCATTTCGCATCAGACGCTCATAATAAGAATTACCCGGCCTTGAATTTCCAGAATTATTCTTAAGCTGCTTCAGTTTCCGTTCTCAATAGAGCGACTCAAACCTTGACCGGTTTGCTCTGAGATGTTCTTGAGGACGGACAGACAGACAGACAGACAGACAGACAGACAGACAGACAGACAGACAGACAGACAGACAGACAGACAGGGAGTCACCGTAAACTCAAGGGCACTTCCTCTTTCACGGCGTTCTGCTGCCTACAAAGACACAGCGTCCATAGAAAAGTGGAGAACTAAAGGCTGGAGATGTTTGTGTACGTGTGTGTGTGTGTATATATATATATATATTGGAAAAGAATCCGATGTCACATACCAGCTCAGCAGTGCTTGAAAACAGAGAGAGAGAGAGAGAGAGAGAGAGAGAGAGATGGGGAGAGCAGCATCAGCTTGTTTTGGAGTCTGTCTTAAAGCTGCACTGGTTGAAAAGTTCAGCCTGGAGCGTTCATAGAAAAATACGCCGCACTCTCCGTGAACCTGAAAAAACCCGAGCTCTGCCGTCAGGGCTCCGGCTCTTTGTTGTTTGTTTCTGCGTTTTAAACACCTGCACCTGCACCTGCCGACGTCACCCAGGCGGGACGGGATTTGTTTAGATTTATTCCGTTTTCTTCCCGGGGCCGTCATCAGAAAGATGAAGCAAAGAGCTATTACCTTGATGAAAAAAACACAGAGAGAGAGACAGAGAAGAGAGAAGGGGGGAGGGAAAGAGAAAAAGGAGGTTGATTTATGTATGATTCATTATTTACTGACCATTCTTCACCCCCACCTCTCCAGCTTGCATCTCCACCCCCCCAAACCCCTACACATGCACCCTGAAAAGCTCAATAAAAATGCGCAAATTTGATTGATTTTAATAGCGGACTCCCGCCTGAGAGAGAGGGGAGATGGAGAGAGGGGAGCACACACACTCTTCTTTTAGCTAATAAAGGAGTGTCTGCAGCATGCTCGAGTGCCCCAACCTCCACTCAGAGTTGCAAACCCCCCCAACCCGCCTCTCTTAACTCCCCTATGCTTCCTTTATCCAAACCCTTGCCCCGTCCACTGGTGCTGATGCTGATGATTTCGTATGACATCTCTCTCTTTTTTCCTCTTTCTTTCTTTCAACCCTACCCCTCCTTTCCTTTCCTCTCCTCCCCTCCCTCCTTCGTCCCCTCTCTTTCTTTCTGGTGCTAGAAAATGAGTTCCGGGGCGAGCTGGTGAACCAGCGGTGGACACGAGGCGAGAGGACCAGCAACCGCTGTCAGGCCTCCCAGAGACTGCAGAGCCGTCGACCAATCATGGTGAGTGACAAGGCCCCTGCAACCCCCCTCCTCCCCCCATACACACACACATACACACACACACACACCCCTAAAGCGCCCCCTTCCAACCTGATTCTGCTTCCTGGGCATTTCCCCAATCCCCTAACTCAGCGGGGAAAGTCAAAAAGGGCGGCGGCAGAGGAAAGAGAGGATGCAGGGAGGGAGGGAGGGAGGGAGGGAGGGAAGGAGGGGGAGATGCAGGATGTGTGTGTGTGTGTGTGTGTTGTAGGGTGGGTTTGGGTGGGGTTGGGGTGAGGTGGGGGTTGATGATGGCCAAGCTGGACAGAAAAAACATGAATCAAACAGCACATCAAATCTCCCACTCGGCCCTGCCCATCCTCCTCCGCCTCAGCTCCGCTCAGCTTAGCTCAGTTTAGTTCAGCTCAGCACGGAACAGCTCAGCGTTTTCCTGCTGCTGCTGCTGCTGCTGCTGCTCACTTCACACTATTTCCTTTTTTTATTTTTTTTCTATGGAAACACAATAAAAAAAAAAAGAAAAGCTCTAAAGGATGTCCTTGAGCTGCTCATACTTTTTGTCCATGATATTCCTTCTTATCAGCAGAGTAAAATAATACTCTGTCTCTCTCTCTGTGTCGCTGCCTCGCGAAAAAAAAATCTCATTTTGGAGGACGTTTCTCAGTTCTGAAAACACCTGACCCCCCCCCCCCCAACTTATTTATTTATTTATTTATTTATTTATTTCCTTGGTTTCTGTCTTGCGTTGCGACTCAGAAGAGTGACACTCACACAAAGAGATGGAAGGATGGATGGAGGAGGTATTTTCCCTTGGGCCCAGTAAAAGTAGTTTTGCCCCCCCCCCCCTCACCTCCCCCCGACGGCTCGGGTTCATCTGAAGAGATGACTTTTATTGATTTGGTTTGATTTCTGCTGCTGAAGAGAGAGAGAGAGAGGGAGGCGTTGCTTTCAAGCACTACATCATATTGAAACCCACCCCATCCCACCTCTTCCACCCCCCCGCCCCGTCTTTTTGGGCCTGATGCTTACCCATAATACCATCTTCTTATCATTTTAGACTTGCAGAGAAATAATAAAAAAAAAAACCTGAAACAGATGAAATGGGCTGAAATAAATGATGTTTAGCTTCAAAGCCTGAAATCACATCTGGATGATTTATAAAG
Organism: Chelon labrosus; assembly: GCF_963514085.1. Taxonomy (NCBI): domain Eukaryota; kingdom Metazoa; phylum Chordata; class Actinopteri; order Mugiliformes; family Mugilidae; genus Chelon; species Chelon labrosus. The sequence goes on from NC_140360.1 coordinate 2,544,925, forward strand.
TAAATGTCAAAGCTCTGACAGGACGCAGACATCTGACCCATTATACGGTCACACATGCTCGATTTTTTGCCTCCTCCCTCCTCCTCCCTCCTCCTCTAGTAAATTATTAAAGTGAAACTGTGGAGGGCCGATCCAACATGGAGTCCGCTCGGTCTACTTGTTGAGGGCGACTGAGCTGCGTGCCTCTCTCTCATGATTGGCAGCTGCAGGTCAATTTATTATTTTTTTTATATATACGTCCTTGTTTCGGTCCGACTCCTCCCGCCGAGCCTCTGCCCCACCTTGACCCCTCCCTCCCCCCCTCCCCCCCTCCGTCCCTCTGCTACCACTCTTGTAAACCTGAAAATGAATAAAAGAGTCGTTTACGTGCACCGGGGGACGGAGGGTGACCTTCTCTCTGAAGTCATTGCCCCCAGCCAGTCATTTACATAGAGCTGTCAGAATGCAGAGCAGAGCCGAGGCCCTCCTGCTCCGACCGCTGCACACAAAGAAGGACATAATTGATAATGTACAACACAGCCTGTAGGGATGAGCTGCGTCTTCCTCCTCCTCCTCCTCCTCCTTTGCTGCTGCTCCACACCACATTTCACACCAGTTAAACCCAAAGACGTATCGTAATCCTTGCACACTACCTCCTCTCTTCTTCTTCTTCTTCTTCTTCTTCTGTTCTGGCGCTGTGTCGGCCCACCTACACGCACCGTTCAAGGAGTCTAATTAAAAGACAGGAAGGTAAAGGACACATACGTATTTAACAAGAAAGAAAAAAGAAAACGAGAAAGAAAGAAAGAAAGAAAGAACGAAAGAAGAAGGGGCTCCTTTGACAGAGATTATGAGACTCAGGTGAACGCCGGCCCCGGCCGCATCTGGATTCATTTGCAGTGACTTTGTGTTCATACAAATTTAATGAGCTGGAATTGAGAGAAAAGGACGGAAAAAGAGGAGGAAGAACTCAGATGCGCTTACCTATTTAAATGTGCGTAGCTATGGTTACGCAAACATGAAAGAAACGGGAGCCCTTTTCAGTCCAGGTTTTGATTTCCTCCAACGAGCTGTCAGCGCGAGGGAGGGAGGGGAGGGGAGGGGAGAGAGGGAGGGAAGAGGCAGAGGAAGGAGGTGCAGGAGGAGCAGAGGCAGTATGTGAGCCTTTCACCAAGGACGAGTGGTTTTGGTTTAGTCTCACTTACGCATATATTCATTCATTCAACCCTCCTCCCCCCCGACCTCTTTCCTCCCCAGTTACATTCAGTCATTCATAATAGTCCAATAACATATATTTACTCCAGCTACCCTAGCATTCGGCTCGTGGAGTTCAGTTCATTACGGTTTGTGCTTTTACAAACAATTTTATTTCTATAGCAACAGTAACAATACAAACAGTCTCAAGATGCTTTACAACATCTGATCTGAAACCCCCCAGAGTGAGCATGAAGGTGACGGTGGCAGGAAGAACTCTCTTTTAACAGGAAGAAACCTTGAGTAGAACCTTAAGCTCATATGGAGGCACCCATCTGCCGAAGGCCGGCTGGGTAGAGACAGAAAAAGAAGGAGAATGAGATAAACATCAACTGATTAGTTGTTTTATTAAACCGGGTTTGGATAAAACACTTTCAAGCAGTTTACACGTGGAGGTTTTTAATTCAAAGTGTAGTTTATTGTCTGTATTTTTACAAATTAAACTTAGTCGAGCCCCACCTTTATGCAACACGCCCAAAAAAAGGCAGAATTCCTGCAGACAATATCTCAATTTGAGTATTTTATTATTATTATTATGCTATTTTCGTCCAGTAATGTTTGGTGGAAGGTTTTCTCTGAATGTAAATACATTTCTGAGATGAAAATCCAAATAAAATACTCCTAAAAAGAGTTAAAACTAACTTTGAGCTCAACACCTTCCCATGCACTCAGGACTTTGTTGCTCTTAAATCTTCCTCGTCCGACTCTCTGAAGCTTTTCCTGCTGTAGGTGGCGTTGGGTGATCGTTAACTACTCTGATTTAGAAGACCTGCTTAGACCAGGACTCGTATTCCACAGCCGCTCCTTTCTTAAGGATTCTTGAGTGTAAAGGACCTGGACTTTGAGCTGAAGGCGGCCCAGGCCAGAAGATCACTGCCTCCACTTCTCTGGAGCACAGAGTCAACCGCTCGCTGCAGGCGGGACAAGAGTCCACTTTAACGGCGTCCGATCAGGAGGCCAGAATGAGAGGGAGGGAGGGAGAAAAGAGAGTAGCGGGCCGGGGGGCTGTGGACGGTGTCGCTGCTAGGGACAAGGGAGGGGTCTGCGCCTGCACCTGTACCTCCGGCCAAACACTAAATGCTAATGAATGAAGAGTACCCTCTTTGGAGCGGAGCGGTGGGAGGGAGGGAGGGGGAGAGAAAGGGCCTTAACAACAACAACAGCGTGTTTCATCCTTCTCTCATCCCTCTTTCCCTCCTTCTTTTCATAAGTAGTCTATTAGCAGGAAAGGGGCATTGCCAAATAGAGAGAGGAGGAGGAGGGAGGAGGGAGGAGGAAGAGGAGGAGGAAGGGACCCCGTGTTTGAATCCCACTGTGGCGCTGCCAACTTAACTATAGAGAAGCAACAAAGCAGCTAAGTGTCTGGGCATGGACAGGGGAGCGCGGGCAACTGTAGGGATAAAAAAAAAAAAAAAGAGGCTAGATGGGGTGTGTACAGGAGGGAGGGAGTGTGAGGCGGAGGGGGGAGGAAGAAAGAAAGAGGGGAGACCTGCAATATATAATAAAATAAATAAAAAAAGCTCTAAGTCCAGTAATCAAAGCTAATGGCTCCATTGTGTCTAAAAAGCATCTGATAGCTTTAGAGTGCACTGAGAGCAGCGCTGAGCGTGGGGAGGTGGAGCTGAGGAGGTGGAGCTGAGGGTCAGTGTGTGTTTGTGTGCGTTAGCGTGTGTGTGTGTGTGTTGGTTCCAGGGTTAACACCTGCTCCTTTGTGGCTTAAAAGCAGAGGCAGGACACACACACACACACACACACGCACATATGCATCTCCTCCTCGTAAAAGGGTTATTACTGTGGCTTTTTAGCAGCACAGCCGTGTGTTTTTGCTTTATTATTGTATTCAGCCTAGTTATGATTGTCAGGCCCTGTTGGCGTTTTTTTTTTTTCCTGCTTACGGGGGCCGCGGCCCCTGTGCCTGCGCCCCGCCTGTTGCCTCTGTGCAGGCTACAATCATGAGGACCACTCAGATGCAGGAAATTACAGGGAGAGGAGTGATGGGAGGGTGTGTGTGTGTGTGGAGGGGGGTGAGGAGGAGGGTGAGGGATCTGAAAAGTAGCCTGAACAGCTGAGTTTGTTTTTCCCTCTCTCTGTGCGCCATGTCGCCTTTATTTCTGATGAAGCGAGCGCGATGTTAGCCCCTGAATGTGTGTGTGTGTGTGTGTGTGTGTGTGGGGGTTTGCTCTGAGGGTTAGAGAGAATTAAAGATGTGATTGGCGCCGCTGCCGTTACCGTGAGTCAGCGGGAACGTGACGACGGCGATTAACTCCTGAACTCGTTTCTTTTCTCTCTTCTCTTTCCTCCAGATGAGTGTAGAGGGTGACGACAAGCGAACTCGCACTCGGTCCAAGGGAATCAGAGGTGAGCGTCGATCACAGGCCTCCGTCGCATCCTGCTCTAATGTCCCGTATGCACCGATCAGCCATAACATTATGACCACTGACAGGAGAAGTGAATAACATTTAAACCATCTTGTGACAGTTCAATGTTCTGCTGGGAAACTTCTGGACCTGGCATTCATTGGTGTGGATGTTACTTAGACATGTAGCACCCACCTAGACCAGACCAGACACCCCCACCCCATAGCAATGACACTCCTTGATGGCAGTAGCCATCCCCAGCAGGATGCAGCCTGACACAGACACACACACAAAAACACTTTAGGAACAACTAAAAAAACATGAAGAACAGCACAAGGTGTTGACCTGGCCTCCAAATTCACTAGATCCCAAACTGATCAAGTATCTGTGGGATGATCCACAGAGGCCCCTCCCCCCCCAACTAACAACAGGACACCCTCAGAAGGCCCATGTCCATTCTCTGATGAGTCCCCACAAGGGAGACCTACACAATATTAGGAAGGTGGTCATAATGTTATGCCTGATCAGTGTATGTCTGTGTGTTTTCATCATCCCAGTACGGATCCACACATTTCTGAGTCATAACTCTTAGAAGCGTCCTCATAACTCCAGGTCTTATGACGCGTTGTAGTTTTATTTATTCATTATTTAAATCCTCCCGGTGCTCGATGCTCAAACACATCCGACCGGAACAGGAAGTGGCAGCAGCCGAAGCAACAAGGCTGTTAAGGATTCATGTTGGTCGTGTTGCTGCACTAACAGGCCAACGACAGTAACGTTAAAACTCAGGCAAGAATTTATGGACATTTTATTATAAGATGAGACTTAACCGATCCCAGAGGGATTACATTTAGACGGCACGGATGCAAAAACACAAGTTAAAACTGCTCTTAAAAACAAATATTGAACAGAAATATGTAATTTCTAAGGAAACAAAAAGACGCCCCTCAGCTCAAAGCCACATGTGATTTCATTTATCGAGTTTGTTATCTCACATTGATAATGCAGCAGCACGCTTTAGTGCTTATTAGAACAAAACAAATACTAGAATAAATACAAATCCATTACAGTTTACTGTCGACTAAATAAGAAAAGGAAGCACAAAATAAAATAAATAAATAAATAAACCCTTCTCCTGCTATTTACTTGCTCACGATCAATAAATATCTTCAATCGTCAATAACAGCAGCACAATGTAATGTAAATAAAATAATGATACCAGATAACCTGTTAACGGATCAGGTCTTTTTTTATTTTATTTATTTGACAGATTCATTAAATCATGAATTTGAACTCATGTGATTATAGATTCATTATGAAACTACCTCATGCTACAGAAAGCTGCACGGCTACACTAAAGCCTTGTGATAAAGAGCTTTTATTCTTCTGATTATGTCATATATATATATATATATTTATCATTATATATGTTTTGTGAGCAAATAAACTTTTAAGGTGAACATAGATGAAGAAGAAATGACATTAATAAAACAATATAATGCAGAAAAGGAAAAAGATTTCCATCGTTTCTGACCCAGATATCTGGTTGTATATTGAGCTTGTTTATTCTTATTATAAAGACAGTGTGTTCATACTACACGACATATATACACATTTTAGTGTGTCCTAATACATAAACATGTATAGATATGTGTGTGTGTGTCTGTCTTTGTGTGCGTTTGACGTTTAGAAGCGAGACAGCCGAGCATCAGTTCACAGGGCGTTGAGAGCAGAAGGAGGCGTCCAGTCATTTCAACAGCATGATGAAAGACTGAGAAACTCACATGCTGCACACATAAACAGTGTGTGTGTAGGGGTGTGTGTGTGTGTGTGCGTGTGAGAGTGTGTGTGTCTTGATACCAGGCTCTTTCTGACATGTGACTAATGCACGTGATATCTGAGCCCAAACTCAACTCTCCAAGCATCGGATTGTTTTCTCATTTATTTTTCGCTCCGAATGAAAAGAGGATATTTCTCCCAAACTCATTCTATCATTCGACCCCCCCTCCCCCCCCCCCCACCTCCTCCCATCCACCTCCACCCCTCCCTCCCCCCAATCGATGTCCATGGCCCGGCCCGAGAGCTCTCTCTGTGTGTGTGTGTCGTTTGCGAGGAGCGCTTGATTTATGTTATGGAGGCAATTACTATAAGTTGACCCTGACAGAAGTGCTGTTTTCTACTGATGAAGGCACTTTTCTGTTTTTAATTTCATTTCCGCCAATTATGATAAATAACGTGGAACAATTAATCATGTGTTTGTTGCTGAAGTCTGCAGAGAATCGTCACTTTTTGTTTAGTTTTTTTTTTGGTTTTCATCTGAAAAGCACTAGAAGAGTTTGGCTGATCTAGTGTTTCTGTGTGTGTGTGTGTGTGTGTGTGTGTGTGTGTATTAACGC